>NW_010306027.1:64334-66964 GCF_000700745.2 Antrostomus carolinensis
CTTATGTTCAGGTGGAACTTCCTATGCTGCAGTTTATGCCCGTTGCCTCTTGTCCTATTATTGGGTGCCAATGAGGAGAGTCTGGCCCTGTCCTCTAGACACTTTCCCCTTAGATATTTATAAACATTAATTGGATCCCCTCTGAGTCATCTTTTCTCCAGGCTGAACAGGCCCAGTTCCCTCAGCCTTTCCTCATGTGAAAGATGCTCCAATCCTTTAATCATTTTAGTCACTCTTCACTGAACATGCTCCAGCTCTCTGGCATATCCCATACTCCTCCCAGTTTAGTATCATCAGGTTAGTTAAGCTAGATTTCTCTTTGGTCAATCCATGCTGACTACCCTTGATGACTTTTTTGTGTTTCATATGCTTAGAGGTGGCCTCCAGGATGAGCTGTTCCGTTACCTTTCCAGGAACTGAGGTAAGACTGACTGGCCTTTATTTCTCTGGGTCCTTCTTACCCTTCTTGGACAGGGGTAACATTTACCTTCTTCCAGTCTTCAAGAAACTCTTCTGATTGCCATGGCCTCTCAAAGATGATCAAGAGTGGCCTAGCAATGATGTCAGCCAGCTCCCTCAGCACACGTGGGTGCATCCCACCAGGGCCTATGGACTTGTGGGTGTTAAGGTTGCATAGTTGATCTCTAACAAAATACTCATCAGCCAAGGTAAAGTCTTCCTTTTTCCAGACTCTCTCACTAGTTTCTTGGGTTGGAGATTCCTGAGGGGTGGCCTTGGCAGTGAAGACTGAAGCAAAGAAACAATTCTGCCTTCTCCGTGTCCTCTGTTACGAGGTAGCCTGCCCCATTCAGTAGAGGCCCCACATTTTCTCTGGCCTTCCTGTTGTTATCGATGTATTTGAAGGAGCCCTTCTTGTTGTCTCTGACCTCCCTTTCCAGATTTAGTTCCAACTGAGCCTTGGCCTTCCTCATCACATTTCTGTGTGCTCTGGTGATGCCTTTATATCCTTCCCAAGTGGTCTGTCCTTGCTTCCACCTCTTGTACACCTCCTGTTTATGTTTTGCCAGAAGCTCCTTGTTCATCCACGCCGGTCTTCTCCCTTTGCTCAACTTCTTGCACACAAGGATGTATTGTTCTTGAGCCTGGAGGAAGTGATGTTTGAATATTAACCAGCTCTCTTGCACCCTTCTTCCTTCAAGGGTCTTCTAAGTCTTCCTTCCACTGGATTCTTCTAAGAAGGTCCTTGATGAGGCCAAAGTTAGCTCACCTGAAGTTCAGGGTTGCGGTCTTCTCTGTTTCCTCCTAGCTGGATCCTGAACTCCACAATCTCATGGTCACTACAGCCAAGGCTTCTCCAAGCCTTCTCATCCCCAACTACTCCTTCATTACTTGATAGGACAAGGTCCAGCAGCACTTCTTTTCTTGTTGGCTCTTCAATCATTTGTGAGAGAAAGTTATCATCAACACTTTTAAGGAACCTCTTTGATTGTATTTGACTTGCAGTGTTGTTCCTTCAGCAAATGTTGGGGTAGTTGAAGTCACCCATGAGCACCAGGGCCTGCGACTGCGAGGCTACTTTCACCTGGCTGTAAAAGGCCTCGTCCACTTCCTCCTCCTGACCAGGTGGCCTGTAGCAAACACCCACTACTGTTACCCATGTTAGTCTGACATTTAGTCTTTACCCATAAGCACTCAACTCTCTCATCATTCACCCCGAGGAACAGCTCCATACACACCAGGTGTTCTCTTATGTAAAGGGCAACTCCACCACCTTGCCTTCCTGGTCTGTTTCTCCTAAAAATGCTTATAGCCATTTATGGCAACGTTCCAGTTGTGAAAACTGTCCCACCATATTTCAGTATTTGCAATAAGATCGAAGCCCTGATTAAAGGAAGTTGATTAAAGGAATACATGCAACTAAATATCATAATTTTAGAAGCTGGTTTAAGGATAATATCAACAAATATATTATGCAACGAGCATAATATACCTGAGCACTGTGCTCAGATCAGATTACAAGTTACACTATTTCAACAGGATATGAAACAGCAAAATTACATTAATGAGAATGAAAGGAAAGCATTTGAATAGCATCTAGATAGAAGAAACAAACTGGACTTTTAATTATTTTATTTTTTATTTTCTGTATTAAGCTTCTACTGCCTTTAACAGGGGGAGCAGCATCACAATTCTCACTTTTCCTGTGTTTTATTCTCCTTGGAGTGCTGGTCACACATCACTGTCTTGATTTGTATCAGCCAAAGAGGTAACAAGATATTCAGACCTATTCTGTTCTCAGATTTCATAATCTACAGCTATCTGTATTTGTCTTTGTGGTGAGTTAGCAATGGCTGGTTCCCAGATCCCCACCTGGCTGCTCCCTCACTCCTCCTCAACACAACAGGGGGAGAAAATAAAATGGAAAAGCCAAAGACAGGCAGATCACTGACCAGTTACTGTCACAAGCAAAACAGACTCGACTTAGGCAAAATTAATTTAATTTATTGCTCATTAAAAATAGAGTAAGATTGTGAGAAACAAAGAATAAAAACCATAAACTAGTTTCCCTCCCTACATCCTCCCTTCTTCCCAGGCTCACCTTCACCCCTTCATCCCCAAGTCCTCTCCTTTCCCCTTGAGCAGTGCAGGGGGATGGACAATGGGGGTTC
>NW_010306028.1:0-29914 GCF_000700745.2 Antrostomus carolinensis
TAATATAATATAATATAATATAATATAATTTCAAAAATCTTAGTGTTCTGAAAGTACACAGCTATGAGCTAAATCGGTAATCGTACTATGATGAGCAACATGTCCAATATCTATTATTCAGCAAAAATTGGCAACTGTGCATGTCCTTTTATAATTTACTTGTTGGTATAATATTACTAATAATACTAATACTAATAATATAAATTAACCCAAAAGATCAGACATAATACTAGCAGGTATTAATTATTAGCCTCTGGAAAACTCTAGAAGGTGAAAGTGAACAATGATTTCCTATAAACAAGTGAAAGTAGTATTTTTAGACAGATCATAAAGGGACATTTTTTGGAAATGAGCTACCAACTTCTGGAATAGCTGAGCACCCACACTTTTATGAGGGGCAGAAAGAACTGCAATTGTCACTGAAAACTGGCTGTTATTTTTAATATGTGGGGAAAAGCACACCACAGAGTAGAACGAAATCAATATCTAATATATTACTATGTAACTATATGCCAAACCAATATTAGAAATAGAGTACTGTAAAAAAATAAAATAAATATTACAAGGAGAGAGAGAAATAAAAGAGAAATATTACAGGGCCAAAAATAAATCCATATTGAGTATATTTTTCTATATTCCAAATCCAAATCTACTTTCCAAATCAATACCAGAGATAGATGACAGAGTGTGAAAAGAACAGAAAATTTGCCAGGATGGAGAGAAATCCATACTGAGAGTGTTTATCTACATTCCAAAACAATATTGGAGAGAGCCTGAAGTCAGATATTTTTAATATTCCATTTAATCTAATTTTACATTATGGCATCCAGAGTTTAAAAGAAACTAAAAACTGAATAATGTTCTTGGAAGAGGAGAAAGTGTACCATCCAAACACACCAACTGGCTGCAAATGAAGCCAAATGGTGTTCAGTATGTGCATTTCACTTCTCTGAATCAATGCAGTTCTGTTGCTGTCTATAAATACTGCTTGCATTTTTACCCTATCTCCTCTTTCTCACTTGCAGATGCTGGATTGTTTCTAAATTAATTACAGCTGCTGAAAGGAGAGGTAGTAATTTTATTTATGATTCAATTTATAAAATATGCTGTTCATAACCCTTTCAGCACAAGGAATGAAAGGACCTCTGTTAGGTATGTTTACATAGTAATGCTTTGCAGCGGGCTACTGAGATTCCCGCTGTCAGGAGGCAGCATTAGTGGTGACTCAACTACTATCAGTGCTGTCATAACCACTGCTTGAGTAAGACAACATAATAAAAGAGAGCTAAAATCTGTCCCTGGATATGAGAAGAAGATGGCATTTTTCTTGAACTGAGCCTGACATCAGTGTTAGCAATGCAGCTATGTTAGTTGTTCATGCTCCTCCGCATGAGCAACAGATGCATAAGCCCTTTCAGCAGCAGAGGGAAAAAAAATGGAACAAGTTTCATTTTTCTTCCAAAGCTGGAAAGAAATATTGCCATTGTAGTCACTTCTTCCCTCATGTCTTTATTTCTCTTTCTTCTCCAGGCTTTTCAAAAACAGCATTAGTAATGATATGTAACTAGAAAATACAGAAATTCATCATATGAACACCATGTATAGGTTATTCTAGGTTATTCTACATAGGCCAAACATATGGTAGTGGTTGTCAGTCAGTGCTATAAAGGCAATGTATTTCTCACTTCATATGTTTTCAGTTTAAAACTGCTACTGACTTCCATCACATGAAACAATTTGCCTTTTGCTTTGACCACTGTGAAACATGAAATACTTACAGGATAAATCAATGATCTGCCATGTGTCAGTAGTAAATAATGACAGGAAGTGTGTTTCATAATATTATTTAAGGAACTGTATAAATAAATTAGGAAACAACCTCCCTGTAAAACTGCACTATCCCCATATCACTTCAGAGCCTCTGTCTATAGACTCCTCACTGTCTATCTTAGTTTCAGATAAAGCTATATAGAAACAATACACATATATACAGTGACTAGCAATACCTTGTGGTTGATAAAAAAGATGTGATTACAATATAAGTTAAGTGCAGAGACTGTAGCAAAATATTACCCCTGGAAAAGAGTGATTGCACTTGTGACAGCCTCTTTGTTGCTATGGTTTCTCTTTCCATGCCTTTGGCTAATCTGTCACTAGGAGAAATTTGCAGCTGTCTCAGCATGTTTCTCATTGCTAACTTAGAGACCCACTGTACCTAATTTGTCATCAAAATAGCAATAAGTGATATGTACACATTTTCCTAAAAATACATACAAATTTCAGAGGACAAATGAGCTGGTAATGGAAATAGAATGATATTTTCTGGGGTCAAACTAACTTTTTGTATTAGTCAGTAATTATTGTTTTGATCTATCATCACATTTCTTTAATACTGGAGCTCTATATTTTTTGTAGGGCACCTAAACACTAATCTTTTGGGACATTTGTACATTTTGATGAAAACAGTATTTCCAGCCAATACGTGTTACAAGGAATAATCAATATTCAGGGCTATGCAATACAACTGATTTTCTTAAAAACAGCTGCTATATACCAAATTTACTTCTTTAATGTGAAGTTGGTGTGCCTAGTTCTACCCTATGGAAAGGTTCCTGATTCAAGACTACATTTAACATCATCTACAGCACGATGATGTTCATTTGTAGGTCACAGAAATGTGATGTTCATTTGTAGGTCACAAGTCATAGTCCTCTCCCCAAAGGCAATTGTACTTAAAAATATCTACAAAACACAAGTTATGGTGAAAAGGGTTAAAGGTAGAAGTGTTGTGGTGTGCTATGGTATAAGCAAAGTCATAGACTGAAAGGTCAGTAAAACTTGTTGGGCAGGTGAAGATAATCCTAACATTCATCTCCCAAGACATTTTCGGTTTCAAATTTTGTTTAGTTCTGTTCTGAGTCCTATGGATACTGATATTAAGGACTGAAAGTGAGAAACACTGGAAGAAAGATGGGTTAAAGGCAGTATTCATTGGTATAGCCCTTCTGGAAAGCCAGAGCCTCGTAATGCATTACTTGAAAGAAAATACCTTCTAAAAACAGATTTTTTTTTTTTTTGCAATTTTTTCTTATTTTTTTCAATCCCTTGCTGCATCTCATTGTGAATACACTGGGTCTTATCTCTAGCTATTCAGAAATGTTACTCTTATTTTTTTTGTGAGTAAGCACACTGTACAAATCATGAGAAATGAAATATTTTGCTATCCTTTCATCACACACACAGGATGTTAGTAATATATGCCATGGTTTATATATTTTTATGAGGGAATAGTTTTTCCTAAGGTAAGACTGCAGCTAGCACCCATTGTAAAACATCATTTCAGCTTCTGCAGAACCTGAAAACTGATAGAATTACTTTGAAATCAAAGGAAAATATTTTTGCAATATTAAATAAAAATGCAAATGGATTTCAGTTGCATGTCACTAATTAACTAATCAGTGATTTTTGCAAGCATTACTTTCTTCCACATGGGAATTCTCCACTCCATCAGTCCAGTCGAGAGGTTTTCTGCCTTTGTCCTAAAAGATTCAACTTGTGATTTATTTTTATTTCTTTTACTTTTTCCCCCAGTTTGTCCTTCGCTGGCATATTTGAGATACTGACCTCATGTCTGAAGAATAATTTTCTACCTCTGTGATTGTCCTGGTTTTGGCTGGGACAGAGCATTAAAACCCTGACAATAATGGAAAATAAGAATGAGTTCTGAAGGCTGTATGTAAATTACCAGCTTTCTCCACTTCTCCACGAAGTGGAAAAGTCTGAAAGACTTTTCCAACGACCAAAATCAAAGACATTTCCACTCTCATTTGCAGCTCCATTTTCTGCCAGTCTCTTTGCCCTTTCACAGTTGTGAAAGAAGGGCTCTTTGAATATCTGACAGTCCCTTTTAGATTTTCGGGGAAAGGCTTGTCAGCTTCTACTGCCTCACAAGTTATCATAGAGGAAGATGATATTCAAATGGCAGTATTGTGTGAATCATGCTGGCATGCTCTAAAACTAGTGCTTCTTCCTTGTCTGAACTTCCTTTGCAGTCTGTAAGGGCTTCTTTGGATCTTTTCTGCAAGTCAGAAATGATAACATTTCAGCTTAGAGGGACTGGAGTGTTCTGAAACCTCATATTACCTACTACTGAAATAAGTGCAGGCAGAACTCTTGCCTCCTTCCATGGGTATTTGGCACAGGCTTCAGGAACTGTGAATCACTGCTTAATTACAGAACTGATATGAGGGAGTGGAAAAGTGGCTCCCAACTGTCCAAAAGGTGTTTCTTTCAATTCTCCAAAATCCTATAGTTTTCTTGAGGTATTTCCTTACTGATTAGGACTGTTCATAGAAAACCTCAGAAGTACTGCCCTGTCACAGCTCTGCTTTTTCTGACTTCTAGTAGGGAAGGAATGAAATGGGTAATAATATCAAGTGGAGAAAGTCAGTCATACAGAGCATTATGCTCAGTCACCATTGGAGGAGTGAACAACTCTCAAACTAGTTGAAATCAGATTACTCAGATGCAGTGAGAAATGTCATAGAGCTCTGAAGTGGAGATTCTAGGTGAAACTACAAAATACCCAGTTCAACATGACTGACTTGTATGATGTGACTGGAAGAATTATATTGGTGAGACCTCTAAAACTGGAAATAAACACAAGGTGTCTCCAGTTTATGAAGATGGATATGGTCTCAAGGAAACAATGGATTGTGTCTAACCAACATCTATCTACAAACTCAGTAGTAATAGAAGATTTGAGAATTTTAACAGAGCTACATATTTTAAGAGGTCCAAAACAGCTTTGACCTTTTAGGTTCAAGAATGCCAGAAAATATCTTACCGATTCCAGCCAAAAGAATAACAACTTGTTCCTTCATCTTAAATTCAGACTTTGTGACTCAGGAACATGTCCCTGCCAAAAGAAAACCAAAGGACTTTACCTTTGCTTGTGCTGTTACCAATTCAGGTAAATACACTAAAAAATCAGAATAGTTCTTCCTCTAAAATTCTGAGATACCTCTGTCCTGCTTCTTTATCATCTTTCCAGAGTGACCTTGGAAAATGAGAGCATAGCAAATTTATCACCTTCAAAGTATTATTCTAATTCCAACTGTTAATAATTATTGTTCAATAAAAAAAAGATCAGGAGACTTTTTTCTAGAATGCAATGCAGCAAATTTGAAGCTGATTACTTGCAAAGCCAATTTCTTTTTGGAGAGTCATTCAAGAAATTGCCAGACTCCTTTTCTCTTTTGACCTTAAAGCACATCATTGGTACTTACTTTCCTGAAATTTGAAGGCAACAACTTCTTCAGAGCTTTTTTTGATCTTTCTTTCATTACTTGAGATTTTAGAATGTCAATGTCTAATTGTGACTGGCTATTCTGATTCATTCATACTTACCTTTTCTTGGGTCACATACTAGTCAGAAGATAATGAGAAGATGCAGGTATGAAGACAACTGGCCAGGTTCTTTAGGAAAGACAAATTAAATTGAATACCCAAGCAGGTTCTTAGCTAAGTTTCTAGTGTTCATTTTTTCCTTCGACAGGTTACATCTTTTCTGTGTGCTGTTAAGTTCAGAAACAGTGACAAGGTGATCCCCAGTACAGAGGACTTACAGGAAGTTGTAACTTTCACCTGGAAATCTCCATAATACTCAAGCAACAAGACATTTCTGATCAGTTCAGGAATGATGCTAGTAATGTGCATCAGTTTGTAATGAATTCAGGGCAAATTCCAGGGAAAAGGAACAAAGCCATCATTTTCTGTAATTAATACCAATGTGTTATGCTATCTTCTTCCAAGAATGCCACAGGAACTTGTGACCATTACAAGTAAAAAAACCAAGAGAATGACAGTGAAGTTTTGTTGTCTACATGCGACTTCAAGCATGGATGGTGGATATACTCACTGTTTTGTGTTTAATTTACTTAAAATGACAGTACTAGTTTCTCTTTTCCCTTCTTTTTCTCAGATGACCAAGATGACTAAAACTATTAGCTGGGAATCAGCAACCATAATCTTGACTACTCAGTCAACCAGACTTTATGTATTTTTCCCTGGGCAGTAAGAAATCCTTCTTATTGTTCATCTATGACAACTTTTAGGTGAAAAGCCCTTGAGTCTTCTTTTTCCCTGGTTCTATTAAGACTTGGAACAGGGTGAGAGGGATTCTTCTGAAAATCTCCATATCTGCGACTTTTCTCCTGTTTCTTATCTGTATTAGAGTGATAGCGTGATGGGTATTCATACTGGAGAAAGTTAAAATTAGATTCCCTTAAAATAATTTTATATTCTCTGAATGGTACCCACTACTCTGTCAGCACCCACTACTTTGGTTAAAATTTCTCCAAGCACGAAAAAGTCTTTTCTTCATCTTGAGATTCTAAACGAATGGAAAGAGAGAGGAAAATGATCGAAGGGTTTCAAGTTGATGACTGAGTCATTGCTTTTAAATATTTTTTTTCCTGCCTGGATATTACTCTGCTGTTTTCTAACTTGTTTTTTAGTTGTCTTATATTCCCTCAGCTGTGGCTGTATTCCTGGAGTGAAATGTGAGTGCACTACCTCAAAATGCCAGCAGTGGAAACTGGTAAGCAAGTGGGGAAAAAATCACCAGAGGAGTCTCTGAAGCTTGGGACAAAGGCAGAAAACACATCAGCACTACACTAACAAAGTAGCAGGTACCCTCATAGAGAAGATAAAATTACAGGTAAGGAAATAATTTATATTTCTATTTTGATCTCGTCCAAATGGCTTTTTTCTCTCCATTCAAAATCCCAGAAAAAAGAACACATCATAAACATCTGAAGAAGAAAAATATATAAAATCTGATGAATTCAGACTACCTGATTTTTTGTGGGGATAATTAGAAATTCAGTCTTACCCAATTTCTGGGGAAAAAAAAGAAGATTAAAAGATTAAAATCTGTTATACTTATTAGGCAATTGAAAACCTCAACCTAGTTTTAAAACAAGGCTGTTTTTTTTTTTTGTTTGTTTTGTTTTGATTTTTAATTTTTGGAATAAAATTTAAACACAGGAAACTGCTTGCTACAGGTTTTCCTTTCCAATCAAGAACAATAGTAGGCTTTTCTTTAGGTAAGTGAGGTCAGATAAAGCCAAAGACAGAAAGACTGTTCCGTATCTCCTTCTCCATTTACTTTCTCACTGTTGAAAGAGGAGCATGAATCTTTATTATGCTTCAGTTTCCTTGTCTGTAAAAAGAAGGTTGTTTTTTTGTTTTTTTTTGTTTTTTTTTAATCTGCCACTTGAGATGACTAGATGGAATAAGTGCTATAAAAGAGAAGAAAATTACATTTATTTAATTAATTGTCTTGCAGTCTTTTATGCCGCCATGCTGCAGTCCCACTATGAAGTTGTGATCACCACAAAAACCTCAAGAGGATATATCCTTGT
Organism: Antrostomus carolinensis; assembly: GCF_000700745.2. Taxonomy (NCBI): domain Eukaryota; kingdom Metazoa; phylum Chordata; class Aves; order Caprimulgiformes; family Caprimulgidae; genus Antrostomus; species Antrostomus carolinensis. Next base: position 7,428 of record NW_010306028.1, read on the forward strand.
CTGAATTGCTACAGTTATTATCTGTAAAATAAGTTTCATGTTTAAGTTTTCTTGTAATATAAAGCTGTTGTCGGTACATGAAAAATTTAGACAAGTTAAAACAGTTCTACCATAAACTTAATTTCTCTGCCGAGTTACAGAAACATTGAGAAAGTTTAAGTATGTGCATTGTAGTGGCATTACCTTTTGGAAGAGAATAATAATGAAGTACATTTGAAAGACTAGATTAGATTTAGTGTTGACACAACTCATATGTCTTCATCAGATATACACTATGATAATTGTCCCAGTGAGTTGTACCAATTAAGTTTATTTTGTAAACTGTCAAGTTCAAGGAAATATGAATACGGAGCCATATTAATTTGTTTCATAGTATTTAAATGTGTAGAGATTTTATTAAAGCAACAAGTTATCAAAGTTACGACTGTAATCTTGTATGTTTCTAACTATCTGCAGCATGACATTTAAGTTAAAAAGCCTAAAAAAAAAAAAAGCAAAATATTAATATTTTTCTAAGTTATTTAAAGACATTTAGGTGATCTTCTGAGGTGCTGTGCAACTGTTTTTTGGAAGCAATCATTATCAGCAGGTCTAAAAATGACCTCAAATATGTAGATAAATAACTAGCTGTCTGAATTTAATATTGTCTTTTGAAATTGGTCATCTGTTATTTTATGATGTTTCCTGTAACCTACTAACTGTAGAAATGAGTGTAAGTAGAGCTCTCCTCAGAGAACTAATCTTTTTTTTTTTCTTTTCTTTTTTAATTTACTTTAAACAAACATGAGAAGAACACACTGAAATCTTTCATTTAGAAGAAATTTGATTCTGACATCATGGTTTTTTCTGTACCACAGGTCTATCCATGGACTTATTTTCAAAGAACTTTTCAAATATTATTTTATCATAGTTAAGGATTTCTGATAGACTTGAAAAAATGAATGTTACCTATCAGTTTCTGTTGTTGTTTGCTAAGAAATCAGTTTGAATTAGAGTATGTTTAAACCTTTTCCTTTGGGTTATTTTTATTGGTTGGGGGTGTTTGTGAGAAAATGCTCTTTTGCTAAGAGAAGTTGCTCTGATTCTGAAATTTGTTTTTTCCTGTCATTTTATACTTTTCCTTTTAAGTTAAAGAAAATTACATCTATCCCAGTTTTGTTTTCTGTAACTAATTCCATAACAGTGTAGTACTTGACATGTGTTTGTTTCTTAGGCAAACGTGTAAAAGTCCTCAAGTCGGAATGGAGAAGTAGAGAAAGGAGGTTTCTGCTGTGCCTGATGACAATTTTTTATTTTTCCACACACAAAAAATATTCTGGCTCCACGATGGAGCACTAGTTGTAATGAATCCTAGTCTTGATCGGATTCTAAGGAAGGGCCGGAACGTTCGCTGAGGAATAAAGAATCAAACTACTCCAGAAAATGTGTTCCAGCCCTGGTTTATTACTCACAGAACACCAGGTGTGTACAAATACAGGTTTACACAGTATTAACAGGAATTGTTGTACCTTACTCCTTATTGTAGTTGCTTAGTTTTCTGCAGATACCTGGATAGCATGGCTTATTTGGGCAGAGCTTGGGGAGATTCTGCATTGCTCTCCTAAGCAGCCTCAGTGTGTCAGTCAGATGCTTCTGGGAGCCTTTAAATGTCTTTCTTCACTCACTCTCCTTTCAATGGTATTTCCAACTGATAAGTTACTCACTGTCATGGGAAGCAACAGGTGCTCTGGAGAAGAGAACAGCACTTAAAAAAGGAAGTAACTCTTGGTACATTGTTAGACACCACTTTGTAGTTGAAAGCTCAGCATCCCATACTGGATTACTTATGATCCAAAAAAAGCTGCCAAAGGGATATTTCCACTGTATTACTAAGATATGATAGATGTTGTCTCTTTAGTCTTAAAACCATGTTTCAAATGAAGAACTTTAATTTTCAGGAGCATATGCCATGCTCTGAAGTATTTTTCCTTTACCTATCTTTTTTAGTCCTAACTTTAAGATAGTTTGGAGCAAGTGGAAAGCTCAATTTAAATGTGAAAGATTTCCAAATCCCTTTAGTTTTAATTAAAATTTTCAATACTGATTGTCTAGGTCTTAATTTTAACACCAAAAAATCTGCTACTGAAATCGTTAAGAGCAGTGGGAAAACATGAAATACAGAATTATACTTCAAATGGCATTGTGTGAAATGAGTTTTCACATGTTTGTTTCTTTCTAATGGAAGGTCCTAAGCATAAAAAATATCACAAATGCAATTCTGATTATTCACAGTGCAATAAAAGTATGAAAGAATTAAAAGCTTTAGAGTCTGGTAGTTATCAAAAACATTGGAAACTTTTGAGACATTTAAGTGTATTGGTAAATGTTCTGTTTAATTAATAAGAGGTGTTTGCTGAAGGACAGATTTGAGGATCTAGAATTCAAAATTACTCTGTTACAGGCTTGGGAACATGTTTAGACTAACACTTGTCATACTGCAGCGCCTAAATAAAGTTCATGGAAAAATTTAAAGCTCTTGAGTCTTGATATCAAAAATCAGGTAGGGCTGAAATTTTATGAGCAGGAATAAAACATATGAAGACTTGAAAAAAAGTCAATCAATATGTAATCCTCACTGAAGGTAAATTAACCCATATATTTATCATTAAATATCTGTTTTCCAGACTGCTCACAAGTCAAATAGCAATCTATGAGAATGAACGAAGAAGGAGAAACAAGAACTTATTTCCTAACTCACAGTTCTCTACTGCAGTTGCTTTATCAAGCAACCCTTGAAATATGGTTGAACCAAACTTTTGTAATGGTTCCTTGTGCACCCAGAAACTTAGTTATCTAGCATAAAGGCCCAAATCCACACCTCTCTACAGTTAAGCACATATGCATATAAGTGCTCTTTTGCAAAAATGCCCTTAACAGCTCTTTTTGTCCAGCTTCCCCACTTTAGAAAATAAATTACAGGATTCTAAAGCTGTGAGGAAATGGTAAGCCTGTCCTTTTATAACATTTGCAAAGTACTTTTGAGTCTCACTGGTACAAGGTAGTAGTATTAGATCAGAAACACTTTCCAAGATTACAAGTTGAATTGTTTCAGTGAATAAACATGCACAAGTGGCGATGCAAACTGTCAGTTGCTTTCATAAGCCACATTATGAATGATAGTGCGTGGCAAACACACTGTATGGATTTTGAAGTTCCGGGAAATTGTGTGCATCCATCTGTTCAAAAGATTCATTTCCAACATCGACTTCATTCACAGAGGGCATAAATGGGAAAAATGCATTGGCAGATGTTTGTTTCTGGTTGTATGGGCCCTTTTGTTTCTGCATTGTAGTATTTGTATTAGGTTTTCACTACCAAAACAAAGTTATTTATGTCATGGAAAAATATGACTGATATAGCCCTCTTCAAGTCCACTCCTTATTTGAAAAGGGTTGCTAAAGAATCACTTTGTTGATCATGTTTTATTAAATTTTTTGGTGGTCTGTTTACATACATTATAAGAAAGAATATTAAAAACAAGGACACAAAATGGATGGAAATGTACTGCATACAAATAAAGGCTGTATTGGTACAAGATCTCTCTTTTTTCCATGTTTTGGAGGATATCCTATAGCTAGGCATTTCTTCAAGCAATTATTTAAGGGATTCTTGTGTCATTCCCTGTATTTAACTTATCTCATGTTGTTGATGAAATATTTTTGTGAGACCCTTTTAATTTTTAAAAGAAATCCTCACAACATTTTTGTTTCCCACAGGCCTTTAATATTCTACAGAAGAATGCTAGGGGTGCCAAGATGGCTTTTCTTTTTCTCATGAAATTCTACTTAGCTCAGGGTGAGCTATTAATTGCTTAAAAAAAACCCCTCCTTTCTCTTCTTATGTGTCTCAGGGAAAAAAAAAAAGAAAAGATAGCTTGATAATTCTTGAGTATGCTCAGATGGCACTCAGGCTATAACAACACACACACAATCCTATACAGTTGATGGAACAGTTCCAATTAAAAATAAACCCCCCAATATTAAGTTCTTTCTGTTTTTTTTTGTGTTTATTTATTTCTTTGGTGAAAATCTGGAAAAGAAGGTCCATCATGCTGCTGAATCATCTGTGGAAGGAAGCAACATTGGCTTAAAAATTTGCCCCTTTCTGCATTTGCATTAATACATAGTCCTGATGACATTATAATAGGCTTTCCTCCAACACTCGTCTCCCACTAAATTCTGTTGTTTATTGTGGGCAATAGAAAAGAGAGAGAATTGGAGATGCAAGGGCACCCACAGGAAGCCAAGCTACTAATTTTCAAGTGCTTGACTTTGGAAACTTGAGAGTGTGTTTTTAATATGGGTTTTGTATGCTTTGTGATAAACATAGAAAAAAATTGAAAGAGCTGCCAGTCAAAAAATAGTAATGTACAAAGTCATGTTGTGAAATGGTATGCACACACGTATTTCAATATACTGTGTATTGTTATGTATTTTCTTCTAACATTATTAAATAATAATTATTACATACCTTATTGGCATGTATAAACTATTCTGTAGTTAGCAAATAATTATGGATCCATTTGTTTCTCTGAAGAAACAGAAGATATATAATATACCTAATTGTGTTCCTGTAACTTTGATGCTTAGGTGAATGAAAGTAAGGAAAAGTGCTTTAGTATTCTAAGAATATTCACTGAGTTATTCTTTACATCCTAGTCTTGATTTTCCTTCTTTCCTCTTCTAAGGCAGAAGGAAGTCTTGAGTAAAAGTATCAGCTGGGCTTTTATTGGGCTTTTATTTTATTCTTGTGGAATAAATAGTATTATCTGCTGTATTCATCAGCTGTGCGGATTTCACAAGTGAGGACATTTTTCACTCATTGTCAGCAGCACTGGAATGGAGTGTCCAGAAAATCTCTTCAACTGGTAGCTTTTCTAATGCACTGCCTCTGAGGTCTTTTCAGCTCTGGTCCATTCTGGTTACCCTGGAAAAAAGGTTCTACTCAAAAACTGAATCTGTTTTCAATGTTTAGTGAGCAGAATAAATGTGGAAAACTTCAGTTGCATTTAATGATATATTGTAGTTTTAAAATAAAAAGTTCACAAACAATTACAGCCAATTTACAGCAGCCACTCACTACTTTAAATAAAAAAGTGTGCAACTGCAGAGTAATTATACTTTAATTGTACCTTTAGTACAAGAAAGTGAAGAGAGTCTAATGCATTATATTTATGATATAACAACCGTGTGAAAAAATACATTAGCATAAAGGGAGTAATTATGTTCCAAGAGTGAACAAATTAATTCAAATCAACACCTAGGATGCCAAAGGTTTTATGTCCTTTTTTTCATTTGTATTGTTAAACAGCAATAAAGTTAATTTTCCATATATATTAATTATTAACTGAAAAATTGATTAGACTTTATTGGCATCCATTCAGTATGTTACTCTTTTAGGATTTTAAAGATCAGACGCATACTGCTATCAGTCCCTCTTTTCCTATAAAGATTTTTGGCACAATACCTTGCTTCCCAGCCACTCAAACCAAATGGCTTTTACTATATCCAAAATTAAGCATTTCTGGGAATACCATCACTAGATATTAGCTAAAATTTCATTGCTTCTTTATGAAACTGCCTTTAGCATCTGAGAGGTCTACTCTCTCCCTGATGTGTATGGATATATAGCTACCATTGATGTTAATGTCTGGTCTGTGCTTGCACATAGCAAGTGTTACCTTCTTATATAGAGGCAAACATGGACTGCTACACACGATACTCAGAGTGACCTGGAAATTAACAGGGGGGAAAAAAGAAAAGAAAAGAAAAAACAAAAGAGGGCAGGCATAATAATAAAAATTCTGGCAAGGGACAGCAGTTAAAAACTCCAATCATGTAATCATAAAAACTAGGAATATGCAGCTTAACTTCCTGTGCAGTCTGTATAGACAAAATGATCTTTGTATATGATTACCCACCTGTTATAGAGCAGAGTTTTGAATAGCTATTTGATTTTTTTCTTCTTGATATCACCTATTTATTCTATGTAACAGTGGATATTGCTTTTATAGGGAGGCCCCACCTGGAATACTGCATCCAGTTCTGGAGCCCCCATCACAAGAAAGACCTGGAACAGCTAGAACAAGTCCAGAGGAGGGCCACCAGGAATCATCTGAGGGCTGTAGCACAGCTGGGGCTGTTCAGCCTGGAAAAGAGAAGGCTCTGGGGAGATCTTATAGCAGCCTTCCAATACCTGAAGGGGGCCTACAAGAAAACTGGGGAGGGACTTTTCTTAAGGGCAGTTAATGACAAAACAAGGGGAAATGGCCTTAAGCTGAAAGAGAGTAGGTTTAGATTAGATATTAGGAAGAAGTTCTTCACTGTGAGGGTGGTCAGACACTGGAACAGGTTGCCTAAGGAAGTTGTGGATGCCCCCTCCCTGGAAGTGTTCAAGGCCAGGTTGGATGAGGCTTTGAGCAGCCTGGTCTAGTGGAAGGTGTCCCTGCTGATGGCAGGGGTGTTGGAACTAGATGATCTTTAAGGTCCCTTCCAACCCAAACCATTCTATGATTCTATGATTCTATATTTTCATGACGAGGTTGTAAGTTGGGGGAGGGGAAGCAGACAGGCTTGCAGATTATGATTTGACTGAGTTTCTCTGTTACTGAAGAAAACGCATTTGCACAGCCAGTGTAACTGAGCAGTCATGTACGTGTGAAAATACTCCTTTTGCTAGCTTCAGTATATCACCTTAGCCCAGGCAGTGGCAGAGATGGATGTAATAGAAATAATGCCACAGAATGGTCAAAGTTGGAAGGGACCTCTGGAAGTCCAACCCTGCTGCTCAAGCAGAGCCATTTAAAGCCAGTTGCCCAGGACCAGATGGCTTTTGAATATCTTCAAGGATGGAGACTCCACAGCCTCCCTGGGCAACCTGTGCCAGTGCTCAGTCACACTCACAGTAAAAAAAATATTTCCTGAGAGGGAACCTCTTGTCTTTCAGTTTGTGCCCATTGCCTCTTGTCCTGTTACTGGACACCACTTGAAAAGAGCCAGGCTCTATATTCTTTGCACCCTTATTTCAGGTATTTGTACACATTGATGAGATCCCCCCTGAGCTTCCTCTTCTGCAGGCTGAACAGTCCCAGCTTTCTCAGCCTTTCCTCATCTGAAGATGCTCCAGTCGCTTATTTGCCTTAGTGGCCCTTTACTGGACTGTCTGCAGTAGCTCTATGTCTGTCTTGTACTGGGGAGCCCAAAACTGTACACACTACTGCAGGTGCGGCTTCACCAGTATTGAGTAGAGGTGAAGGATCACCTCCCTCGACCTGCTGACATTACTTTGTCTAATGCAGCCCAGGGTACCATTAGCCTTCTTTGCAACAAGGACACATTGCTAGATCATGGTCAGCTTGGTCTCTCAAAAGTCAGCTGTCACCCTCTCTTTTTAATAGCAAAGGTCTACTCTATGGGTATGTAGGCAAAATAGAGAATTCAGCCGGGTCCACTGACTGTGCTTGTCCAGTTGTGCCTCTGAGGAAAGTGTCCTCTGAATTTGCTTTGGTTTTGGTCTACTCTGTTGTTTGGAAAAGTAAGAAGCTTTGACTCTGCATCTACATGGCCTCCTTGGGAGTCTCACATCCTTTGATCCGCCTTCAGCGTGCGTTGCATCCGTTGATTTACCACAGTTAAAAAAAAAAAATTAAATGAAGTTAATAAAAATCCATGTGCAGACAGGATCAGAAGATGTGTATTATATAGCCCAGTGGTATCTGGGTCCACGAGCAGAATTCCAGCTTGTAACAATAAAGCAGAAAATAAATAACAATAAGATGCTGTGTCAACCTTTTGAGCTTTGGCACAGGGCACAGAAATATGTTGCCTGACTTTTAAATTAATTCTTCATTATTTTTTCAGGGAATCTTCCACTATAAAAGGGGCCACATGAGGCTGTTTCCAACAGCAAAACCAAAACAAAATAACAGCAGTATAATAAATAAATTCGTGTATCACAAGAATCACAAAGCACAATTTCATTATTGCCTTCCTAAACACAGTTCCTAGAAATAACTTGGTGGAGAAGGCAAACCAAAGTAATGAACCCCTTGAACAATTCTTTTAATATTCTGCTCTATGTTTGTGCTCTGCAGAGCCGACAAGAGCTGTATGCAAACAGTTTTGCTGAGGACAAGAGAATGTTTCACCATTAAGGAGCATAGCCCTTCTCTCTGTGATCAAAATGAAAAGCATATGCTCCTTGATGTCATAAAGTGTTATTGTGACCATTCCAATGGGTTGTTCCTCAAGAGTTGGGATATTGTCCTCTGATACAATTTGATATTAAAATGTTTTATGATCATTAGTTGTATCCACTGACACAGCAGAAATATTCCTCAAAGTTGCATTTCTCTGATATGATTTCTTTTTTCTTTTAATGTTTAAAATCCAAATCAGACACTGGAAAAGTCCAATTGCTGTGAAATGTTTTGTCTCCCACTCTTTCTCTCTGGTCATACTGTTCCACTCTTGTTCCATGTTAGGCTGGGTAAAACGACTCTAAGTGAACTCCTTGGTAGTTATTTTATACCTTGTGAATAACAGGATATATCTATCTTTTGTTTATGCATGCATTATTTTTGTCCTGTTTCTCCACAAAGTGATTATTGCTTGCTAAGATCCATTTAGCCCTTAACAGGACATCACATTTTAAAGTAGCATGCAAAGAAGGGAAGAATATACCCTCAGTATCAGTCGCTGTTATACTCAATGGCTAACATTTTAAAAGTGTAGTTGTTACCATGCAGAATTTCTAACATTGAAAATTATGAACAAAATACAGAATTTTTCCTTGACACCAATGCTTTTGATGTTTGTAGGTTGGTAATTTGTGACCTTCACATTTTTAAATTATATTTTTAACTATGATCACATTTCAATTTCTCCTTATCAGATCCATTTCCAACAAAACACTTAAACATATAATTTCAGTTGGGGAGCAGTCCCATCTATTACCACTGGGAATTATTCACTTATTTAAAACCATGTGAAAGAGCTTTGCTGGTCAGAGGTCTTAGGTTTCAGTCTCAGTTTCCAGTACTTCAGAAGTAGATTCTCAATGTACAGTTTTGATTTTCTGATTTTCTTTTTCTTTACAGGTAACCCGATAGCTAAAGACAAATCAAGTCAGTCTCAAGGCTGATAACATTAAGTACAACACATAGGAATCTCATTTCTCCAGGCAATTCTTGAAGTGAAATTTTGTATTGCTGGGGTGTATCCTTCAGAATCAATTGTTTCAATGAGAACCTGACTTGTAATCAGCAACAGCCTTGAGAGCAAAACTACTGGAAAGTTATTTTGAACTTCTGTGTCACAAAGATTTCAACTGATTGAACTGTGTACACTTGTAAAATTGCACTTGCTGAGGAATTTGCAGCTGTAATCACAAGAGCTGATATTCAAAAGGTGCAGAAAAGCAGCAATCTTTCGGATTCTCCATTACAGACCAGTGGCTTTTCATCTTGATGAAGTCAACCTCCAAAGTGTATTGGTTCCTTCTCTCTAAAATGATCCCTGGTCCGCCATTCAGATTGCTGGTGGGACTGCACACTGCTTCAATTAAATTTCTGTTGCAGAAATTGTCCTCTGGCATGGCACAGTTTTAGACATTTTTATTTGTATTATAATCTTGGAGCTCTCAAAGGTACATATTTCAACATCTTGAAGTTGCTTTTGTTATAGGAATGGAAATATATATTCATTGTTAATAATTATTGTTGACAAGTAATAGTTATCGGAATACATCAGTCATATTAGAAAGTATAGTCAGGTTGACATGTTTCCCTAAGGCTAACCAACTACAGCAGCTCTTTGGCAGTTAAAAAAGTAGTGGTCAAAACTCAATTACCACTTCCATTATAAGGCATTTTATACCTTTAAGATATACATTTCCATTTAGTTTGAAGGAGATGGGTGTTCCTAATATGTACTTTTCTTTCACAACCTTTAATTCATTGAAATTCATGGTGAGCAGTCAATGACAGTATTTCATCCTTTTTTATAAAGATAGGCAAAGATGTATATTAGTTTTGCAATTATGAAACTGGATGGTAATAATTTTGTCTTTTTATTAAAAAATAAAATCTCTTGCTTGAACCTAAGTACTGTTGGATGCTTATGTAGATGTCTGCTCAGTCTGTTTGCAATAAAGGAAAAAAGTCCTAGTGCCCTCCCAGATTTAGTGTGTTGGTATTTTGCTTGCTTACAGTCATCCAATTCAGATCTGATCCTTGCCAACATCACATTTACTTTTTTATTTTCTGTTTCAGTAGCAATTTTTTAACTTTGTGATGTGGTGTTACATGAAGAAAATCCTCAATATTTAAAAGCCTTAAACATCAATGAGCTTTTTTTCTAAGTTATTACAGAATATATAATTTTATACTCCTTTTAATGTATATTGTACCATCTGTAATATTGATACAACAGAAATTTGGCAGTTCTTTTTAATGACACTGCATAAGCATGCTGACTGGAGAGGATGCGGGAGTTCTGACTGTATACTTTGTTGCACTGAAATGAAAATCACACACATTTTAGTGGCAGTCAAAAATATAGAGGGGCAAGCTTATTTAAAAGCCCTGTGTGGTTACCGAACTCCCAGAAAAAGAGAGAAATTATTTTATCATTACAAGCCATTGACATGGCTAGGTAGTTATATATTAAGTTCCATGATGGATGAATACCCTGGAGTGCTCTGCCTGCCACAGTAGTCCCTGCTGTTCCCAAACCATTTCATTACCTTTGCTGTATTATTTCACAGGAGAGCTTAAATAAAATAAATGACTGTTGGAAATAAAATTGAGAAGCATATTCTATCATTCTGCTAAGAAATAATAAAAAAGTTGGCAGGGAAAGGTATTTTTTTCTGATTAAAATTTAATTAGGATAAACTGTTTGTAGCAGCAACTAGGTATCTCAGTATTTTAAAATGGATTAATATTGTATGGATTTGTGCTAACAGGTGCAGGACAGAAGATAGCATCTTAAAGATATTGTCTGGGACAGTACAAAGTGTAAATGTGCTGTTTTGTAAAAACTGAATATGGCCTCTCTTTGGTCAAAAGTCTACATCATGCTTCTCAATATTTATTTTCTTTGTTTCTTTGTTCATAAACCAACACAGAAAATACTGTATTATATACAAGTGTAACACATGCATATCAATAAGTGAAAATAAACGGATTTTCAAATATACTGAATAGATTATCTGCAGTAGATTAATGTTGTGAATATTCATGACAAGTGAATAAAGTTGTAATATAAAACAGAGTTCCCTGAATAGGTGTGCTCTTTGGAGATCTATTCTATTTGCCCATGGAACAATTTTTTTTTTTTTTTCCAATTAAAAAGCATCTCAAGGGCTATTTTAATTTTGTATTTCTTCAGTAGAGCTGAGAATATCTCCTAGCACTTTGAAAGGTCCTTTTCCAAAGGAAACTGATGTCTAGCATGACCGGTCTAGCATTGTCCTGGGAAATTCTAATGGGCATACAGTTGTTTTCAGGCCAGAATGAATATATATTTTTTTTTTCATGAAATCAGAATCCTGAAAAATTCTCATTTAGACCTTTTCAATAGCAGCAGAACACAGTAGATATTCCTGAAAAGGTAATGTTTCACTTTAATTTGTTGAGTAGTTTAAAAGAAAAGAAAAATAAAGCCAGTTCAACAGTAAACTCTGCTTGTGCATCTGGAACCAAGCTAGGAACCATTGTTCAGCTGTCCGTAGTGCCTGTTTTATTGCTGCCTCTGAAAGTGAAGTACAGGTGACTGTATCAGCTATGGGCATTCATGTTGTAGTCATGTGAAGATGAATCCTGCTTCAATTGCTCCTTTATTCTTTATATACTGCTCCGTAGATTATATGATATAGCCAGCTCCATCCGATTACAGAGATGGTCAGGCATTATGATCAGAGGAATATCCATGTTACCCTTTGAATTCAGTAATCATCAAGAACTCTGAACCGCAGGAGAATATGGGTTCCTATTCATCCATATGGCAGTGCATCACCAGGGAAAAAACACTCACTGCTTTGTTCAAACCTTTCAAGATTAAATGTATTGGATCAGTGCAACAAAACAAAAAGGAAATCCTGATATGAGTCTTAATGAAAAAATTTTCCAAATCAGATCTAATAAATCTAAAATAGAGTTTAAAAAACATTCAAGACTATATCTCGGTTGTATCTGGCTTATTGGTCCTAAGTAAGTGGTAACCTTTGAAACAGCACTGGTGCAGATACCACTGTTACTACCATTAAATCCACCTATTATCCTATATCCTTTAAATCTTCCTATCTATCCTGTATCTTTTAAATCTTGGCTCCTCCACCTCTGCTCAAGAACATTACTGGTGAATGAACTGAACTAGGGTGTCAGTACTTCACCAAGCCAATGCAGCTCTGTTTTGTGTAGAATCTATACGTTTTAAAACTGGAGACAGAGTGCATCAGATAGATTTGTTTTGAAACTAAATCTACTATAAAGCATGTTATTAGGTTAGGTTTCATAAAAACATATGCAGGGTTTTTTTTTGCTCATTGTGACTATACAGCTGGCACTTACAGTTTCCAGATAATTCATGGATGTCTCTAACAACAAAAGAGAAAAATATGATTGGCATCCCTTTCTGTTGATTTACTGCCTCCTCCTTCATGCCTTGAATTTTACATAGCTGTTGTTAACCAGTATATTGGCAAGGAAGAGAAGCACATTTTTTATTTGTAATAGAAGTGTTGCCTTAATCTCTGGTTTATTTTTGCCAATAGATAGCTCTGTATCAAACATGTCACACCTGAACAATCTTATGGTGTTAAATGATTTCTCATGGTTTCAGTGGTATTAAACCGAATAATGAGAATTTCCTAATGACTTCGTTAGTCTTGTTAGTACAGTTTGTATCCTGAGAAACTTTTCTGTTTATTCTTTTATAGAATGAGAAAACATTTCCAAATTACATCTTTGGTCCTGTTTCTCTAAAAGTTTATGTAACTTTCTGACGCCACTTTACAGTCAGTCATTGCAAATATTTTAGCAAAAATGTCTTCCATACCTGTTTGTTTTACATCTACTATATTTATCTGCACTGCTTATGTGTTGATAACAAGAGGCAGAATATGAAAAGGCTGAATTTCCCATGACTTTGTTTTGATAGGTGATGACAGGTGTTGCCAACATCTCTTAATCCAAAACTAATTTAGGTACACCTGAAATGAGGACCACTAATGGTGACAGCTGGCAACTATTGTATAAAGGAATGTCTGTTCTTCTTCCTCAGACTGCTGTTAGCGGGATGGAAGGTTAAGCAAAGTCGTTGTGGTATGGTTTTGTCATCAGAGACATATGTGCTGGTGATGTATATCTTGCATGGGAGCATTGGGGTACAGTCAGCATCATGAAGATGAGGCTGTGGTGGTGACAACAAGTCCTCAGGCCTGTTCTCTGGAGTGGTAGAAAGGTGTCTCATCTTTCTGGGACTTGCTCCAAAGCCAGACCACAGAAATGATGAGATGCCTTGGTGATTTCAGAGGAATTTGGATAAGGCCTTCAGCTGTATTTTGCTCAGAAGATATTGAATTAACAAGTTCATTAAGGTTCATATGCCTGACCCTATTCAGGTTAATGGTTAAATAAGTTCCCCTCTGTTTTCAGTCCCTCCTTGCTACTACGCAGGTAATTCTGTGTGGCAATGGGAAGTGAAATACAGTTATATAATACATTTTCTTGATTAAATATCGCTAATCACATCAGTGTTAGCCATGATTGAAAAACTTGAAATATATCTGGTTTTCAGTTCTGAAAACTAGTGTATTGGCCAACTAATCTCAAGAAATAGTTTGTGTAATAGAAATGTTATTGCCCATATGTAAACCTAACTGTAAAAGTTCTGTATTAGCTCTTTAATTTATGTTTATATTCATAACTTTAAAATTCTCTTTAGATCCTCTATAACTGTAAGGGCCATTCTCATAATATTGGTGTAACCTACAGACTCTGGTTTGGGATTTATGGCTTTGCTTTTGCTGCTTCAACTGCACAGCTGGGAAAAGAACATGTAAAAATACTGATGTTACTTGCATTGCTGAGACATTTTTCTTGAATATTATTAATAGGCAGAGTTGCAAGTTTACCCCATATCAGCATATTGGTTGAATGTTTTGATCTCTTTTCTCCTTACTGTCATAGCAAACATGACAAAAACTGAACTTGAATTCTCCAGCCTTATGTCTAAGTATTTAGATCTGATATCCAGAACTCACAAAATGTACTCTAATTGTTTTAGTTGCCATGTCTCCATATAAAGGACGTTTTTTAGTCTGTCTCTCTATTTATGATTAATTCTGGATGTCTTGTCAATATTTGGATGTGCAGAATATAGTCCTTCCTATTACTGATTGGGTGCCTTTTTGCTGTTGTTCTTTTTACTTTGGTCATTTTCTCTTTACCTGGGATCCATTCAGTTCTTATAAAACTTCAGTAGTGACAAGAAAAGTTTTTTAATAAATAGCAGCCTGGAACTGAACACAAACTCTTCATAGGTCTTCTTGGAGAGAAGAGAATGAGTGACATGATGCATGTCTATCATTTTCTCTTAAAATGGTTCTCTGCTTAAACTATTCTATCTGCATTTTTTCCTAACTATAAATGGTCTCTGTTTCAATATGCTCTCTGATCATAAAGCTGATGGAATGGTCGTCTCTGTATGGCAGATTACCTCAGCAGAATTTACAAATGGAAGATGATGATTTTGCTAATGTCCATGGGCAGGTAGACAGAATTTGGTCCCAGATGCTCTGCCTAATGTTCATGGCAAAAGCGACTCAAAAACAAAGCCTCCATATGCCATAATTGCTGGAATTATTTCTCAGGCATATTCCCTTGTCATCCCTCATACGTAGAATTCATTAGATTCCTAGTGGGAGAACATATGGAGAGGAGAGATGATGGAAAACATTGTAAAACAGACTGTGTACTTAAATTCATATTATAAAAGACCTCTGAGCACAGGCAAACTTAGTGGAGAAAGTTCAAACTCTTTCTTCCTGCTTCATAAGGAAATCAACATTTATGGAGCTCTTATCTCAGTGCATTCAAAGACACTTATAGATGATGGGTTAAAGCCTGCCTTTAGGGATACTAGTGGGAATTTTGCTGTTAATTTGAGGTAAACTCTTAATTTCTTAAATTATTTTTCCAAATATTTAGTTAAACTATAGCTGTGCAAGATCTTTTTGCTAATAGGAATGACCAGAAGTCAAAGTTCCACCCATACAAATCTGTTGTCAGGATCAGGCCTTTGGCTGTGGGTTTGTGATTTCAGTGTCAGCAGAATTACTTTTAGGAATACGTTCTTTGTGTTTCACAAATAAAAGCAATAAAATTTATTTCATCCAGCTCAGCTGACTGAGGGATGGGGATCATGTCCAGTGCAGAGCTCTTTTAGTTACTGCTGTATACTAATAATTAATTCCTTATCCTTTCTTATAGCTAAATAAAGCAAAATTAAGCTAATCGTATATGAATTCAAAATATTGTATGCTGACATTTATGATGTTTTTAAAATTACATTTATGACTCATTCCTGTTTTAATGTAATTTTTTTCTCTTCTTATTTTTAACTTAATACTGACCAGGAAGCTGGTTTCAATAGGAAGCATTTGTGGTACTATAAAGCATCCCAGTGATAGAAGTGGGCACTAGCAGAAATTACCCTGTGGACAGGCAGTAGGTGGATGCACTCATGTCTGGGAACACCATGATTTTACTGCAGTGGCTGGTGAAATATGGCCTATCGCCTAGGGAAACATTTATACAGGCATCATTGTGCCCCACCTCCTAAAGAAACAGTTCTGACAGGATATCTCTTATTGCGTGGATCAAATGTCATACCTAAATGAATATTGGAAGGAAACAGAGAAACAGTTTGGACCTCTCTTACAGCGTGGCTCTACAGGCCTTAAAAATGTCATATACGTCCACAGGATGTTTCCATCTAAGTCATTGCCTTTCTAAAAGGAGACATGAAATGATTGTTTAGGTAGCATTTGTAGTAGAGCCATGTGTGTATCTGCTGGCAAATATCCCTGTCTAAAGCCAAGATTTGGTGTCATGTCTTGAGAGAGGGCCTCCAGAAATTCAGATCCAAGCCTCCTCCATTACTTCTGAAATTAGACTGTGGTACATGTACTGTTCTTCTAAGTCAGAGTTGCACAGTATGCTACTGGGAAGCTGCACCACTTGCCCTGCACCTTTCAGAGCAGAATACTTGCTCTGACAAGCCTTAGCAGAAAGCAAAACAGGCACAACCATACATGCTTTTGTCTTATACTGACAACCCTGATTGTTCTATATGTTTTTTTTTTTTTTCTAACAGCTATAGGATAAATGTTTATTATTAGATGAAAGTTTAAAATTTATTATTTTGCATCAGTCTGAACAATGCACTTAAAATATGTATTTTGCAGCTTCCTATTTGTTCATTCTATTACAATTTATTAATTTATGCTATATTTGTATTAGCCTCTCTGTCAGCTACTGGTGGCACCTTTTAAAGTAACGTCATTGGTTAGTGACTTTTTAGTCACTACAGGAAAGTGCTCTTTGTAGTGTCTTTCATTAGCATGTTGTGGTTTTTCCATTCTGTCAGTTCCAGCATTAGAAACTAGATGATGAAGTAGTAAAAGACCCTTGAAGGTGTACTGATTTAATTACTCTCAGGCAAACAGCTAACCCTTACTCTGTGAAGAAAGTTATAGCTCCTACGTGTAAGATTGTATTCTGTCATTTAGAATATCCAGCCCTCTGCTTTCATTCAGGTTTGATTATACAGAAATTTGTACAGTAGTAATATTAATATAGAAGATTAATAGCTACTTGAAAGATGAATCCTCAGGTATTGATAGATGCAATGAAGTATCCAGGATAGCTCAAATTTAGGGCTTTACCTAGTATTCCTAATGGATGAGGAAAGTAGCAAATATTTTCCCCATTTTATGTCTTTGGAAGGAAATATGGATATACCAGAAGACTGGGAGCTGTCCAGTGCTGACTGGACTTCAGTTAATGGTGTGCTTATTGCCCAAGTCCATATAGCTTGGATCTTACCTCACATTTTGTTAAAGCACGTAACATAAGAACCTTAAACTAATAAATTTCTGCAATTAGTTATGAAAGGAAATACAAAAGGAAGTACAAGGCAGTTTGCCTTGGCTAGCTCCACTGTCTTTAATGGAGTTATTCTCTGTGTAAATCTGGTCTTAAGCATTTGAGCTAAATAATTTAGAAAATTAAGCTGCAGTTAATTTGAACACCTAAATGACAGGGCATATGAAATATCAAGGGCAAGAACAAAATGCAGGTAACAAAAATTTTGGATTGCCTTTACAGTTTCACCAGATATCATATTGTTGTATAATTTAGGGAATTATACAGTCCTAGTCCCACCTCCAACAGATTAATATGTGAAATTCAGTCCTGCTCTTAGGCCTGCCATAAAACACATACCAAAGGCGATTTATGAAAGGCATTTGACATAAAACTTTTCCTCTCAAAGCCTCAGTTCAAGGTCTCTACTCCATGCCTCTGCCTGCTGTTCCAAAAACTTTGGTTTGAACTCCTACCTGTCCCCACTTTGTTGTTGGCCAATATTGTCAAAAACAAGCTTTTAAAGTATTTGACATATTTGATAATCTGCAGAAATTCCAAAATGGCATTTCTTACTTTGTGTCAAACTTGGAAATTATTAAAATATCCTGAACAGTCATAAACTCAATCGGCTCATTCACAGTAAAGAATTGTGATGCCTTAAGCTACTTTTTACCAGTCAGAATATTGTCAAGGTGACCTTTCATGCTGTTTCAATTGCATAGCCTTGCCATTATTTAACTATTAGAATGATGGAAAGCTTGCACTTTCGTATTTGAATGACAACATTTCTAGACACAGGGACCTGAAAGAATGGAACATATGAGGGGATATAATTAATGTGCCACATTAAGGAGTTAAGGATAAGGAGCCAAAGAAAGACTAAACCTGGTGCAGCAAAGCAGCTACAGTCTAGTCTTGAAAACTAAAAATCCATTTGTAATGCTTTCTAGAATCCTAATATCTCCTGCTGGTGATAAGTCGATAATGGTATCTCATTTTTCCTGCACTGTGTCTTGACCATTCATCACTATTGAAATATACAGGAAAATGCAGCCTTCAGAATATTATTAAAATTACTCTCAAATTTAAATATTAGTGAATTTAATGCCATATTATATTTTTATGTTATAGTTAAAAAGAGAGAATTAATTTATATTTAATTTAATTTTTTTATACATGTATTTATACAAATAGAAAGAGATAGAGCTTTCAGATGTTCAATATTTTCTTCTTTTTTTTTTGTGTGTAAAAATAATGAATGTTAAAAAAACCTACCAGAATTAGCGATAGACCACAAGGTTTAATATTAATCTTGCCTACCTAGAACATACCCATTGTAAAAAGAGAAAAGGCAAGCTAAGGCAAATTGGATCTGTTGCACATAAACTCTGTAATTCTGCATATGTATGTCTGTGCATGTCTTCATTGTAGGGCAAGAGATTTTGTAAGATGTAAAGGTAACATGAAACAATCACAGAAGGAAGTGAAAAATGCATCTTTTGGGTGATAGAGGGAAATAGTTATCTTTGTTAATTAAAAATAAAATTTAGGAAAATATTTTTTTAAATTTTAGGTCAATTGAAAAGAAAAATGAGTTGTTACTGTACTTCCTCAACAATAATTGTGAAATAATAATAATTTACCTTCTAAGAAATAATTTTGCTCTAATTTTGTCATTCATTACCATGTTAAAATATAATTGTTCCATGACTGTATTATTAAATGTATTCTGTCTACATGAAGCTTGACTTCTTTTGACAGAAAGCAAACTCATTAGAAAGACGTGGCTGTTGAAAAACCTTTTGTCTTCACAGTGCTATTGGAAGAGGATAAACATCACAGACTATGGAAGCTGTGTAAAAAGCAGAAGAGAAAAAGGTTTATTTTTCCATCAGTGGTTAGGTGATTTATATACATGACTCATTAACATTAATGGGAGTTATCTGCCTCATTTTTTATGAGCCTGATGTGAAGTTAATGGCAGTCTTCCCATTGTCTCTAGTGGGCTGTGTATCAACCACTAAGTGCACAAATGAGTTTGGTTGAAATATTGGTGCTTGTAGGCTTAGAATTTCAACATGCTTCATTCACAGCTACAACAAAAAATGCTGTGTGAATGCCTAAAAATGTGAGCTGAGGAGTTTAATATTGCAGAGTCTGCTGATCTGTGTGCACTTTGGGGCATGCACACAGCAGACTGCAGACATGCCTGAGCCAGCTTGCAATGAGTTAGTGTGAGCAGGAGCAGTAATCTGCCCAGCAGCATGAGCTGATTTACTTTTTTGCTTTTCAGAGATCTGAGCGGGAGTAGGTGTAATGGGGTCTGTGGTCCAGATCGCATGATGGGGGAGTTGCAGTGCCCATGTGATGCTGTGCTCCTGTCAATAATATGGTAATATGCAACCCTGCTTTTTTGAAATCTACTATGGAACGTGTCTCTGTGCTATGCTGGCCTCTGGGTTTGTTTTTTTGTTTTGTCTTGGTGTTTGTTCTTTTTTTTTTTTTTTTTTTTTGTTGTTTTTTTTTTTTTTTTTTTTTTTTTTTTTTTTTTTTTTTTAAATAGAGGAATCATATTTTCTTTGCAATGAACCTTTCATTGACTATGTATCCTTTGCAGTTGCGACAAAACTAGACTGTACTGCTTTTTCTTCTGTGAGGAAGGAGAGGAGTCCTCATAGTACCAGCAGAACTAGAAGGACTTCTAGTAACATCCATGCTCCTTACTATGTGCCAGCCACTACAGGGACAGATGACCAGCCTCGTCATCAGTGAAAAACACTTCTGACCACACACAGACTAGGGTATAAGATAGCTTGCCTGTGGGTTGGGAACTCCTCTTCTGGTGACTCATGCTCGTGCTAAAGTATTTCCAACAGTGCCAGATCTGTCCTTATCACAATGTCCCATTGGTGTGTGCATGAAAAATGGCCTCCAGAAGAACTTGTGTTTTGAAGCTGAGCTTCTAGTAATATTGGGGAAGCTAGATCCTGAGAACTTTAAGATACAGAGGGTTTCTCCTCCTAGTCTGCCAGACGTGGCTGCTGCTGGTCCCAATTCGAGGCCCAGGCCTCGAAGGGCTGGGCATGTACTTTGAAGATACAAGCATACCCACAATACAACACAAATCAACACAGGCAAGAGACTGGTGCCTCTATCAGCACCTACTTAAATACACACAATGTCTGCACATAGCCACATGCAACACAGACTGCCTAATCCCTTCCTCCTCTCTGGCTGATCAGGATTTAAATTTGGTAGTGGGCCTTATGCCAACCCCTAGTGTCCCAGTTCTCAGGTGCTCTCACATCTGCAGGTCCAGTGAGTTGCATGTGACTGTCCCATCTGACTTTGTGATGGAGTGGGAGTACTTCACTGTGACACTGCAAAATCAGGCCTCTCAGCTTAATCCATGTGGCCTAAAAAAATTACACAAAAGCACCTGTATTTTACTGCAGCTGAAAGGTGCAACAAAATGTGATTGATTTCCACCTCAGGGTGAGATTTTGCTATGGTCTTCCTATCTCTGCAACATCATGAAAAGTCAACTATTGCAGACAGATTGGATTTTCCCCGGCTCTGGGTTCCTCACCAAGTTTCAAAATATGAGCAGAGAGAATCAGGAAAGATGCTGTACAGTACTAGATATCCATCAGGGAGGGAAGAAACAAGTACCCAAATGTGGGATTTACTAGCTACATTAAATAAGAAATGCACAGCTCAAGTAACTGTGGGAGGAACAGGACAAATGCTTCATTTTTGCTCAGCTCTATGACTCTGCATCAGGTACAACTCTACACCTTGCATAAGAAAAAAGGTAGATGCAGGGAAGAAAACAGAGATCACTGCCATTCAGTTTGCCTGTAGGAAGTTTTAAAATGTTATTTACAAGCTGTGCTTTAGTTAACACTTTTTTTTTCTTTTTTTTTTTTTTCCTATTTTTAAATTAGCCATTGCTTGATAATTTAAAAAACACTTTTATACCTTGTTAGCAATCAGCAGGTTGGACTGCAGTGCTCTGGAAATTTTTTACTGCATATATTTGTAAGTTTAATAAAGTTCTGCATTTGTATTAAGGACTCGTTTTCTGCTTAATTGTAAGGAAATGGGAAACTACAGCAATGCCAAAGGGTTTTATTAAAGTATCCAAAATCAGCAAGCAATCTACACAAGCCAATTAAATAGCACTCTATGTCCCTGAAGTAGAAAGCATAGAGGCTTGCACATAAATTTGTACTGTCTTTGACAAAGAAATCAACACTTATACAGTCAAACTTGTAAAATTTATCAGATGCTATATACTAAGTGCAGATTAGCAGTCCCCTCACCATCGAAATGAAAATAAATTAAAAATACAGTCCTTAAAAACGTTATAACATATGAATACAGCATGTTTTAAGGTATTTTGCATTTGCAGTCAATGATGGATCTAAATCAGTATGTGAACCATAGATGTAAGCATTCATGCGGGTGCAGAGTTTTCTTGGCTGCATTCACCCAGGGACTGTACTGCTTCTAGGGTGCTTTCTAGGTGCTGTGATAGTGCTGTGGAGTACTGCAGTAAGTGGAGCCCACTCCGCATGAAAAATTGCTATCCTCAGTGATGCAGATGGTTCTTTGGTGCCTGAGAGCTGGTGCAGCCTCTCTGAAAGGTGATTCTATATGATTAATATTGGAGTGTGCTTACAGAAAGCTCTTCCAATGGATCCTGCTTTTGATTTCACAGCAGAGACACAAAACTAGTGTGTCTCTGCTGTGAAATCAACAAAAATCCCAGTCACACTAAGATGGGTCCTTACCTACTTATTCTTTGTACAGTTCCATACATTACTACTACCTGGGAAGTTCCTCAAAGCTTTTTTGTGCTAGAGGTGAGATTCAGTAGGAATATTTGAATGTGGGTAATCAAGGCTATGTGCTTTTGTGCTTTTTAGACAAATTTATGAGGATGGGGTAGAAATATTTTGCTCACTGTGTGCTGGATGGAGGTCTAGTAAGCTTTTCCTGAGCCAGAGAAAAGACTACTGTAAAGCTAATAACCATTACAAATCAGACTAATTCCTTGCAATCTGCCTCTGAATGAGAAAGTGGTTTCCATTTCATGGTGATTTTTTTTTTTTACCCATTGGATATTATGAACTCACTCATTTCTATTGGATGAGCATTCATATTTCAGTCATCATCATTAACATCCTTTGCTGGCAGCTTTATCACAAAGGGCAAGGGTAGAATGATCAGGAAGTCTTCAGTCTTCAATTTGAAGATGACCCTTGTCCCGATCCGATATCGGGGATAATTT
>NW_010306029.1:0-41791 GCF_000700745.2 Antrostomus carolinensis
TGTTCTTATCTCACCCTACAAGCCTCCTTTTTCTTGCCCCCCCAATCCTCTCCCCAGTCCCCTGGGGGTGGGGGGCCAGTGGGTGAATGCTGTGTTGGCTGCTAGCCAAGGGCCAGCCCAGTGAAACTATCACAGAGGGTGTCTGAGCACTGGCACAATTTGCCCAGAGAGGCTGTAGAGTCTCCATGCTTGGAGGTACTCAAAAGCCATCTGGACATGGTCCTGGGGAACCAGCTCTAGGTGGCCCTGCTTGGGCAGGTGGGTTGGACCAGACGACCTCCAGAGGTCCCTTCCCACCCCAACCAGTCTGTGATTCTGTGATTCTATGCACATGTAAGCCATTTGATGAACTGCTGATCAACTTAGTAGCATTAAGGCTACTGATCAATGGCTGGCTGCTCATCAGAAAGGTTTTTTGATATACATAGTTTCATGCAGTGGGATTAACTTTTTTTTTTTTTCCCCAGTCCTGTTTATGCTTTATTTCTTCTCTTTCCAGCATTTGTTGCTTTCTACATGGATATTTATTGGTAGTCAAGGTCATTTGAAGTACTTGTCACATAGGTGACGGATAAAATAAAACAATTCAAGGAACATGAACAGAAGTATTCCAACACTATACACATTAATGAAATAATGAGATTTTTGTCTCCTCGTATTTCTTTTGGCATTATTTTCCCTGTCAAATTGACTAAATTTGAGATTGCAATTTGCATGCAGGCAATAAGAAGCACTAATCTTTGGTAAAGAAGGAGGAAGTGGGTGGGGAGCTGACAGCAATTCACATTGCGTATTTCCCAAAGCTGTCTCCTTACTCTTTAATTGTTTCTTTTGCCAAACACTCTTACTGTGGCAGCAGAATAAAACATTCATCCAAGCTCTGCACAGTTGCCAGCATACTCACTCTAGTTCAGTCTTAGCTGGTAGAAATTGCTATGGACTTACACTCTGGGAGACATTGCCCACTTCTGTGGGCTACTGCATGGCCCCCAATGAATATTCCGTGGTCAGTGTGTTTCTTTGATGTGGTTCTAGCAGGCACTGGTCTTATTTAATATGTCATGCATGCAGAGGGAAGTAGTGACTTGTCACTAGGGCTGTTCGGTGTCTACAGAGTTAGTTCATGTAATGAACTTGTGAAATCAAACTCTCAAATATGCTTGCAGTAATTGGTAACAAGTCACATTTTGCAGGAGGTAAACTCTTCCCAACAATACCAATTTCTACTTCTGCAAGATAAACTGGCCATTTTGTTACATCTAAAAAAGCTGAAATTGGGTGAAAAGCAGATACTGTGAGACAAGCTACTTCTTAGGACTCTTTTCGGGGCTGATGCTTTTAGATTGGCCACTGTCCCAGAAACAGCATGAAGATTCAGACAGGGCCACCAGATGGAGGAGAGAGACAGAAGAGGAAAGATGGTTCTATAATGGGGACATTAATCTTCTCACTATAAGAAACAAAATAAAGAGATGATCTAGATATAAACACAGTACGTTTGTATGACTGCTCCTACCCTCTCTTCTTAGAGCAGGAAAAACAGTTCTCTACTCAAAAGCAAGGAAGCACAGTTAGTCCTGTCAGGTACAGTGACAGAACCAATGTCAAGTGCTATAGTTCTCACTAGCTGGGTCCACTCTATTGTGTTACAGCCTCCAGGGCAGCGCTCCCAAGTAGTCCACTTTCCACCTTGTAATATTGTATATTGATGTCTGTAACGTCTAGATCTTTTGGCTGGAAGCAAGGAGCTGGCAGGCAAGGATCCCAGCTGACTTCAGAAGAGTCTACCTCTCCAGTGGTGACTCCGCTATTGCCTGCAGTTTTGTCAACAGAGAGAGGCTCTGGACTCACAATGAGTTGTTTAAAAGAGTAAATGGAGGTATTCAAAAGGGACAAGGACCTGGCAGAAGCAGCAGTGTTACTGGTCGTGTTGCTCTGAGGAAGAGGGTGAGGAAGACTTTGCCCATATTGCCATAGCTAGCTTTACTCATGGACAAGATTTGGTTGGACTCTATGATCTTAAAGGTCTTTTCCAACCAAAACAGTTCTATGATTCTATAACTTGTCATGCCAAGAAGTTACATTCATCAGTGCCTCACCAAGATGGCAATGTTTAAAAAGGTCCTCCAAAGAACTGTTAGTCATCCACATTTGGTCTCATCTGTAGGTTATGTTACCAACCACTGTTATGTTGGTTGTTGTTCTTCCCTTTTTTCACTTTCTGGAAACTCATGTGTCCTAGACTCAGTGTGTTGACACAGAGAGGTCACTACAAGTGATGGAAGGAGAAGCACTCTTTGGGTACCATATAAGTGCTTCTGTGATGAGCTTATTGTTAAAAGTGCCTTTCTGGAAATGTTACATGTGTTTGCTATATCACTATCAAACTCAAGGTGCAAGATGAACACTGTAGAAGTATTTAATGCATGGCATTCCATGCTGGAGTGTCTTCATTAGCTTTAAAAGCAAATCAACAGGGTAGATATTATCACAGACTGTTGAGTAACTTAGTCCTCTTCCCATTTCCTTATAGTGAAAAATGAACATTAAAGGCAACACTCATATAGAGGTTTTATTCTGAAGCCACCTGAATATTTGATTCCCTCTGTCAACTCTGTTGCACTTGGGATTTCATATGGAGCACAGTGTAACCTCTTGAGGCTTGCTGTCTTTCTTTTCTAGACAAAGAATGTTGAATTGCCTCATGTTGTTGAATATGAAATCATTGTCACATTTTGGTTTGGAAACAACAGATGAAGCAATTTCAGCAAAAAAAAAAAAAAGACTGGGATGAAACAGAGACCAGGTGATGGTTATAATAATTATGATAATTAAATAAATGCACATTTCACCACAATATTAAATAGCAGATGTGCTTCCTTACAGCTAAATTTTTGTCAGTTTCAAATTAAAAACAAGGTCAGACTTCTGGACTGACTTACATCCCATGCGATTTCGTTAAATGCAGAATGGTTCCATGGCATGCAACTTGGCACTGGAGTGAGTTTTCACTACGTGGTTTTATGGTTCAGGTGCAAAATACTGTTCTGGCTTGCATGTATCTAAAGGTTATTACACCTTGGACTGTACTTCTTTTCTTTGTCTCTAAATTTAGCAGATCAGCTAAACTGTTAATTTTCTCAATTCCCCTCTGCTCCTTCCCCTTAATTCTTCCTTTATTGAAAACAGATTCATTAAAAAAAAAAATACTGATCGTTAGCCCAGAATGAGGACTAAGGTCAGTTGGCAATTTTAGAAAATTAAATCAGACAAATGAATTGTATTTGCGTATTGGCTGCTTGACCATACATGGATATTTGACCATCTTTTTTTTTTTCTTTTTTCTTTTTTTTTAATGTGCAGATCAGTAATAAAAATGTGCTAGCTACCATTCATGCAATGACAGTAGGAAGGCAAGAGAAAGGAAATCCTTTCCTTTTTTCTTTTTTTTCCCCTATGCAAAACACTGTGGCAAAAATACTTTAAGTAAAGCTGATAAATGTTCTGGTTCTGCAGGTATCCTATAATTAGGAACTGTTACTTCTCAATAAATTTCCTAGGTTTCTAACAATACACATCTAGCATTAAATTCTTACACATAACAATGTTTCATCCAAAAGCATCATCGATGTACTTCATACATACCTAGACTCAAGTAATACCAGACCTGCAAATTAGCTCAATGTAACAGGTTATTTTATGTGATTATATTATTCATTATCAATTAAGATTGTTCTTGCAGCTGTTGCTTGAAGTCAGGAGAACCTTCAAAGGCTCTTACTCTGCTAACAATGATTCTGTATTTGTTCTCCTCTTGTATTTCTCTACAAGGTTGCTGACACGTTACTAATAAAGATGATCTTGCAGTATATGGATGCTTAGCAGACAGTTTTGAGATGTGCAGTTAAAATAATAAAGTAGTTGCCTATTTTAATTTAGTTTTTAAATATTAAATGACCTTAGCCAGCATTCTGGTCTAAGAATCTGCCAAATATAACTTTAAACTTACCTAAACACTTTTCTGAAGCAATTTTATAGGCGCTGTGTATAGTATTGGCACCTAATGGGTTTTAAATTCTGTCTGAGGGGAAAAAGCTGAACAGGAGAACACAGCAGATTGCAACCCTGCTGTTGTGTTGGTGTCCTCAAAAGCAGCACAGCAACATTGAAGTAATACCTACAAAAAATGATTAACCACTTGGCCATGTAATTATTTCAAAGCTGCTTTCCAGCACTCCATCCCTCTCCGGTTGAAGTCTTTCGGAGTGATGTTTTGTTTTCACTGGGAGAAGAGCAGGATGATGAAGTGGAGCTTTTGGTTAAGCAGCCTTCTTTTGCCCCTTGAGCAAAAGAGGCAAAAGTACCAGACTCACTTGTAAGTTGATATGTAGAAGGAAAGAAAGTCTGGAGGCCCAAGAAGGTCCTTAAATAGATGGACTCATTGAGACCATCTCAATTTGTCTAGCTAAGCTGAAAATACCAGAAAATCCCCTTTCTCATGTGATTTCCAGTGCTTTGGGCTTCTAGTTACATTGAAAACATTGAGTGCTTGCCCTTTCTGTGCCTGCCCTTCTGTTTTCCATCTGCATCTAAGGAAGAGATGGGGCATTTCAAAGCAAGCAAGTAAACAGTGTGAGTAGTACGTATGAGGCCTGGTTTTCAGCACCTTCAGGTTTGATATTTGGTTTATGCTGGCTTTGTTAAGGTATAACTTCTGTTTGAAGCTTTTCCTACAGCTGGGCTCTTCGTGACACCACCTTTCTTCTGTTTGGATCACCTTAAGCCTTCACAACTTTAAGCCTTCTGCTAAATATGGATGAAATGGGCCAACACCTGAGAATAAACACAGACAGTGTGATCCCACTAGTTTCATTTACTTGAGAAGCCAGGACTAACTTGTATAACTTTTTAATAACCATAATTAGTGTACCTATATATATATATATATATATATATATATATATGATATTTTAGCTGAATTAGTTCATTTATATGCTGTCACAAGAGGATGAAGTAAATGAGGCTGACCCTGCTTTGAGCAGGAGGTTGGATTCAGTCCCCTCCAACCTGAACTGACCTATGATCCTGTGGTCTGACAGCTCATTTCTATCCCTAGTTCCTGCTGCTCTAATATTCTTCCTATGCAGAGGCGTGTGAACTGGTGAAACAACAGAATATTTGACAGCATGAGCTGAAATGCCTCTCCAAGATGTGAAGATGTGTCTTTATCTCATGTATTTGGAAGTTATTCCCACCATAATAGTAATGGTTCCTTCTCACTTAATTTTATTTGTCTTTCTACGAGAACTACCTGCTGTGGATGACCCCTATCACCTAGCTGACATCAGCTCTTTGTTTTTATGACTTGTATTAAGAAAATTGCATTTCTGATTATGTTAATGACAACAAACCTGGACTTTGAGATATGATGGTAATATAGCGAGGGAACAGCTAAGCAGAAGGAGTAGGAAATTCAGTCACTCACAAGAGTCAAGATTTTTTTTTTTTTCATTTGGCCGAGTTCACGCTGAAGTCCATGTGTTTTTATTAGCCCTGTTGGGACATAGTTCAGCCCATTATTTATACAAAGTTGCTTCAGTGGCTGATTGTTATTAATTACCATCCTGAGTTCTTTGCAAGTCAAGCTGGACTCCAAATGACATTTGGTTTCCAAAGTAATTAGGAGTTAATGTTGTAATGTGTGCTGCCTGTTGTCTTGTATTCTGCAATAACATTGAAAAAAATTGTTCGTTTGCTTGAAAACCCCCAAAACCTTTATCTAAAATGTGTAAAATATTTAAAACCTTATTAGAAGAAAGGCCTTCTTCAACCCTGTGTGTGCTAGATGAAAAGAATAATACCAAAGCATCAAAATGGCCTTCCTGTTATTCTGCTGCTTTATTGGTTTAAGAGCCCTCACCAAAAGTAGAATGCAACTTCGAACAGAACTTACACTTTGTTACATAATTTACACCATAGAGTCACCATCTATATGCTCGTAGCAGAGATTCCTTTCAGACTGTTTTAAAGAAACGTTCTTTGTTTCAACACTGATCTGAAACTTTGGTTTCAGATTCTCAAAATGTGACTGCTTAATTTCTTTTTTTTAGCCAGCAACTTTCAATCTTGTTTCTATGTGCAAGGAAAACTGATGAATTGACAAAAAGGTGATTTTTTTTTTTGGCTATCTAAATAATTCAAAAGGGAATAACAAGGAATAATCTGGTTAATAACAGATTTCCGTGTTTTAAAGATTTCTGAAACCTTATCTTTTCTCCAGAGTTTACTTTTTCTTTCTTTTGTTTTAAAAAAAATTAAGAACTGTAGCCCTGGTTGTGGACTGCATGCTCGGGTAAGGATTTTTCATGGGAAGGACAAGAATTGTGATGTAGAGTGTGTTTTAATCAAGATACCAGGTTTTCCACAATTATTCTGTTGTTACATTTCTGCATGCACTCAGATACAAGACCATCATATATTTTCAGTGCACATTTACAGCTTGATTGAACATTTTCCTTCCCACTAGAAGGTACAGGAATTTCTGCCCTATCTTTGTTGTGTTTTTATAAATGCTGCCAGAAATAGCAACTGGCAATGAAGTTTCAGTGTTCGTAACTTATGTTTTCTGCTAGTATTGCTTTTTTTACATGTCTGGCGATGACTTTGCAATTGAGTGCTGGGTCAAAGGTTGAAGAAAAAATGTAGTGACCTTCTGGCCTTTCCTTACCTATTTCCTGTAAGAGAGCAACCTTCCAGCCAGCTGTGGGTCTCTTCAGAAATTTTGTTATGATACGATGTCTGAAATTCAAATATTCCAGTCTTTAGATGGGACAGTTTTGAGGTGGCAAGTCTGCTTAGAATCTTTCAGAAGAGATCATAAGATTAAGATCTTGCTTCCTCTAAATGTGTACTGTTCATCAAATATCACAGTCCTTAGTTCTCCAAGGTGTAAGGCAGCATGCACACATTGCTTAGAAAATATAGTGCCTCATTTAAGGGCTGAAAGCACAGACTTTCGCAGAAATACAAGTTATCATATGGTAATCCATTATAGTAAAAACATACTCATAGTGACTGTGAGGACTTCTCAGACTTTAATATCATTGCCTTCACAGGGTGCAGCAGTTGAGGAAGGTGCTGCCAAATTTTCAGGAAGTAGAACCTGATTTTTTGTGGTTTTCTTTCACTCTCAGGACTTTTTGCAGCTATCTGAAGCCAGCAGCTCTCTGCAGGTCCTGTTGCAGACTGGCTTCCCTGTACCCTTTGCTAATAATGTGTTGGCTCTTGAGGTTAGGTCGATTGGTGATACACGCAACTCAATGAGGACCCTGACAGCCATTTAACATGTAATCTATTCCTTACACTATAGGGCTCTGAGCTATGCACACCAGGAGAGCTTATTCCTGGTGTCCCTATTGTGTTATTTACCTCTGCTCTGAGCAGTTAAGTCCACCACAGCCATTTAGTAAATTATCAGTTTTCTTATTGGCCCTAAATTGCGCCTAATTAAAAATCTGACCTCCACAAAATAGTCCTCTTCCTAAAGAGACAGAACATAAACAGGAAAAATCAGCTAATTGCTGCAAAAACTGCTTTTGTGGCACTGTAATTGGACCTCAGTGAAATGAATGAACCCACTGGGGATTCCCTAATGAATGTTTAACTGCAAACAGTAGTCGGGCACTTAAGCAGCTAGGCTGATAGTCCCTAATGAAATAAAATAAAATCAAATAAAAGAATCTGGTACTTTACTAACCAGATTTCTTGGCATTGGGACATAAAAAATAATATAATTCTGGGTAAAGAAAATGTAAAGAAAAGTTATTCATAAAGCAGTGAAAACTTAACAACTCTTGCTTGGATTCTTTTTCTACTGAAAAAAAACCCCCTCCTCAGAAAACTCTGCATACTGTCTTGGATCTTTCTAAAGAGAGCTTTCTTTTATTTTCCTCTTTTCCTAAAAGCACTAATACCTTTTCTGTTTTCTATGAATTACATTCTCTGACTTTATTTTGCAATATGTTTTTCAGTGGCTAGCTATGGAACTGCATGATGTAGGCATTTGATTAAGATACTTTCCATTTTTCCAAACTAACAAGCAGCCAAATTCTGATGACCTCAGTAATTTGATCTGTGCTTTGCCTCCAAATATCTATTCAATGCAATGGGTAAAATTGCCTTACTGTGTAACTTGACTTTGAAAAGCAAGTCATAAAACCTGACTGATGTAGGACCTCAAGATTGTATTAATGCATAAAGCAAGCTTAAAAAAACGGTAACGTGGCACCATCGCATAACTTTTTTAATGACTATTATTATTATTATTATATTTTAATGCTCAGTTGCACAATGATGGGACCTTGTAAATGATTTAGAGTGTTATGCAGGTTACCAACTTTCAAAAAAGATCTTAAGTCATTTTGTTTAAATTACTATTAAAAATACTTCATGATATTCCACTATTGAGTTGTAGCATTGATGACATGAAAACCTGGCAAACTGCATTTTCATTACTATCTCACATCTTTTAAATCTTTGCTGAAACTTTGTGAGGTTATGTGGTATTTTGCAAGTATTACAATTTAACTAAGTGAGAGTTGGAGAGAATTCAATTTAATCATTCACTGTTAATTTTATTTAAATAGATAAAACTGCTGTTTATCATTGTGTCTAGCATTCAAATACATATAGTTTGTCTACTATTATAAATAAAAAGTCCATTGCAATATATTTTCAGAATTATGAGGTAGAATAACTGCTGGCTGTTTCTTGATGTGTGTGATAAATGGGCATTCAAACTTCTTAATAACAACAGGAAGTATTACAGTTATTTACCATTGCCAGTGAAAAGATTTTTCATGAGCAATTAACACAAATGAAGTGCAGTCTGCAGTAAGATTTAGTTTCTGAACTGCACAGTAGAGTATACTATACCTCCATTCTTATGTGTCCTTGATAGACATAAGGCTGAAAAATGTGAAATATAAAAGCATGAATATATATTTTAGTATATATATGTCAGGGGGGAGGTTTGAATAGCAGCTTTGCATACTGAATGATGAGTTGGGGTATAGAAGGGAACCAGTGGTTAATATCATTATGGTAGCTGTTGCTAAATAGCTATTGCTAATCTGAACAGTTGATCTGAACAATTATATGTTTCTTGCAGTAATTATTGAAACTGAAGAGTAAGAATAAAGCAGATTTCAGCTAGAGAGGGATCTAGACTTCTTTGGTGGAACAAAAAACAGTGCTGTGGATGGACAAAGTAGTTTAGAATATTAAAAACTTAAAATGTTATTATTGTTCTTATTAAAGATTATTCAATTAAGGCATAGTGTATGAGAGTGCAGAAGAGACTGCAGACATGATCAAGTAAAGCTTGGTAGTGAGGTAGTCAAGAATTGTTTCAGATGCTGGTAAAGACAAAAAAAAGGGTTGAGTATTGGTAACATCATTCATTACCAGTTGCCTTCTGGTTGTTACCCATTTTGGTTAGCACGGTTAGAAAAGTGCACAGCCCCTTTTAAGCTTGCCCTGTAGATCCAAAAAAGCTTCATTCACTTGCAGTGGTGAACCTGGAGACAAAAAAATCTGTCCCTTAATGATCTCTGAGTGAAGTAATGTTTGCCAACTCCAGTTGTAAAAGCATCAAGTACTCACACTTCCAGAAAGTAGTCAAGAGGATGTTTTAAAATAAATCAAAGATCACCAGCTGTTATCCATTTAAGATTTATTGAAATATAAAAATGAGTGGTTAATGCAGCCTAAACTAGGAGTATTCTTAAGAAATTAAGACAGGAAACCAGAGGGATATAAATTTCATGATAGGCTAAATCACAGCTATGAAATAAAACTCTCATTCTTCAAGGAGAGGGTCTCTTTTGAAGACTGTAAAAGCTGAGAAGTGCTATGTTGGAGCCTACATTCAAGAAGATTCATAGTTCTTGTAGATGAAATGCACCCATAGCGTTGGCTAATTAGCAATGTAAATACTTTTGAGTGTTTGGAAGGAATAGTGGGGTAAAAAAAAATATGTCTATATCTACATCAGAGGTTCTTGTTCAGTTTACTGATGCTGAACTCACAGGACACCATAACTGGGTTTCTCACATTGGCACAATTGTTTGGTCCATTATAGTTGTATCCAGGCTGACTGTATTGGAACAGTGTACAGAAGAACAGGAGAATATTCAGCATTGGTAATCACCTCTCAAATTGCAGCTTTTTGTAACTGTTGCAAGAACAAATGTCATTGTCTTTCTATGTCTGGTTTTCAATTTCCAGTTCACGCTTCTTGTAAGTTGCACAGTTTAGTAACGTTACTGTTATTAGCACCACGTGGCATTGCACAGTACCACATTTCCCCAAAGAGCTTCTTGCACGTTTATGTCTTAAGGAAAGAGACTTCAAAATTTTTTTCTGGTATTTTGTGAAAGATATTGGGGAGCACTTGCTATGTTTACAGTTTTCTTCCAATACCTGTACTGTGAGTACAGAGATGCTAAAGAAATGCCTAACCCGTTGCTTTTAGTTATGCTTTCAGAGCTCATGGACATAGTTGGGTGCATTTTCATTGAAAATGAAATACTTTCGGCTCCTTTTTCTTGAGAACAGCTTTCTAGAAGTAATGTAATGTTGTTATTAGGGAAATGTTGGGAGATATTAACTGACAAAACTTATTTCATTTCCTTTGAAGTTAGACAGCAAAGGTGAATAGGTGGTAAAAAACTTATTGGTATAATATGATGAGAGGCTGTTTCAGGTCACTTACTGTAGTAATCAATCAATGGTATAGAATAATGACAGTTTAGATATGCACCTTCAGGTGTTCTCACTGTATCAATGCCCAGTTCAAGATGGAGGTCCACCAGGTAATTGTGCAGAGTCACCAGAACATCCCCAGCAGGGCTGTGTTTAGTCCACATGCCATCACAGAATCTGACTTAATCTATGAATCGAGAACTTCAATGATAAAAGCTGAATGTTTTTGATGTCCGAAGATAAAAATGTAAAAAATAAATATTGAAAACTCTTTAAGAACATTTTTTTTTTCAAAAGATAAAACTTTAAATGATTACTAAAGGTGTCTTAGCCAGATTAAGCTATTTATTTAATTAGTATCATGAAGATATAAAAGTTCATGTGGATAATACAAAATTATTTAGTTCAGGATTCAAGATGAAAAATTTGAGCACATCTCCTTAGTGTACTACACTGCTTCCAGATACCTCTTTATATCCTTAACCTTTTTCCATACACCTACTGTTTGCACAACTTTCCAGTCCAATTCTTTCAGTAAATAACAAGTCATTTTTCACACCAAATTAAAACATTTTTAAAGAGGAAATTGTAAAAATTATTTAATGTGTCTCCGATTGTAATTTTACTCATCTAATCCTAGAATCACAGAATCATAGAATGGTCTGGGTTGGAAGGGACCTTAAAGATCATCTAGTTCCAACCCCCCTGCCACCAGCAGGGACACCTTCCACTAGACCAGGTTGCTCAA
Source organism: Antrostomus carolinensis (assembly GCF_000700745.2). Lineage (NCBI taxonomy): Eukaryota > Metazoa > Chordata > Aves > Caprimulgiformes > Caprimulgidae > Antrostomus > Antrostomus carolinensis. The sequence continues at coordinate 11,513 of NW_010306029.1, forward strand.
AGCCTCATCCAGCCTGGCCTTCAACACTTCCAGGGAGGAGCAGCCACAGCTTCTCTGGGCAACCTGTTCCAGTGTCTGACCACCCTTACAGTGAAGAACTTCTTCCTAGTATCTGTCTAATAATCCTGTGTCAAAAGATGAATTTGCTACCCATGGCAGAAGCAAGGACCCAGTGAGGACATCAGAGTGGGTCTTGCACAGAGCTGCCACCCACCCTAACATGGCTGAGGCCCTTGGCTCTTGCAGGGCAGTGGCAGCTGTGCAGAATTTGGTCTCCTCAAGAATATTATATTGCTTACAAACAAAGCAAAGTAAGTTTAATTTACTTGATACTGGCAGCTGCTTTATTTGTAGCTGTTTGTAATTAGTATAGAGTGAAATTTCCTAATTTTCTACAAACCCAGGCAGTGAGAAAAGGTGAAATTTATTCTTGTGTGTAAATTAATGAATCAGATCTGAATGTGCACATAACAAAATGTCACAATTTTTGTGCATACAGATGCCAGAGAAAAAGAAATACTACTTCAGTTCATACTACTTTTTCCTTCTCCTCTCCCTATTCTCCATTTTTTCAAATAATGGCATTTTTTCAAGCCTTTAGCCAATTCTATGTTTGGTAAGCATTTTTCCATGTGTTTTTTAAAAGAAAGGGATTTCCATTAATCACTTGCAAGCAGGCAAAGAACTGGGTAGGAAATGTAAGAGCACTGGTGAAGCACATCAGGCATAGAAGTTGTCCTGTCAGAATTCACGGCTCTTCATTTGTCTTTGATTTCCAAAACAGTTTAAACTCACATGCCATTTCATGCCAAACATTTTTGTCTGTCACTATAGCTGCTTTGTATGTTCCATTTCTCCACTTTCTCAGGAGGAAGGATATATATATTTATTTATTTATTTTTAAGATCAACCAGTAAAGTTTAGAATTACAACTGCATAAGAAAGTACCTTTTTCTAAAACATGACCTGTTTGTACCCTGGGCCTATGCCAGCCCCCAAGAAAGTCCACAACAAAGCTACTGCTTATGCCAGTTGAAGCAGTATCAGTCTTTATATGGAAAGTATTTTACATAAGCAAAAATAAGAAAGAGAATTGTTTTCCTACTATTGGAAAATAAGAGAAACATACTGTAATAGTAGTCTGTCTCTTTCAGCATGTACAGCAGTAGTCCTCATTTTTTAACCTGAAATTATTCTGTGTTTGTAACAAAACCAAAATATTTCATCATCTCCAGCTCCAGTTAAGGAAAAAGAACTGATGTTTTTTCTTTAAAAGTCCTTAGTGTGTATAAAGACAAATGTTAGAAATAAAATTTTTAAAAATCATTTCACACCAGTAGGAGTAATTTAGCCTTCTTACATTCAGCATTTTATATATAAATACAAATAGATAAATGCCAAGAAAGATGTAGTTGTCTGGACTGTGAACCAAGTGCTGGTCTGACAGCTGGTATGTGGGTACCTACCTTTTGTCTGGACTGCAACCCTCTGGGCTGGGTGGTGCTTGCAGGTACCTGTGTGTGACCTGTTCACTGGGAAAACTGGGCATTAGCCTTCCGTGCATGGATGGTGTGAAATTCTTTGGGAAGATATGGATTTAGAGGGAAGGGAAGGCATATGTGGAGGCATTATGCCAAGACCAGTGTGTCTGATACGGGCTCTGGGGTAAGTCATGAATTGAGCCCTGCTATTCAGATACCTTGCAGTATATGTCAGCACTTTCTCCCAGCTTTGGGGCTGGTGGCATTCAACCTTGGAGGCTTAAGCATGGCTCTGCTGCTTGTACTTTTGCTGTTGTCAACCCTGATCATGAGCAGAAGGGAAAAGTCATTTTCAGCAACGGTACATGAGGTATTTCATCGACTAAAATGATGCATTTCTGAGGCAGTCCTCTATTGTAATTCCAGCTGTGAATCACTGCTCCAGATTTTCCCTAGCACAACTGAGATCAGAGTCCCTTCCACCCCGTGTGTCACCATCAGAATGCTGAAAATCAGTCAGTGATTACAATTTGTGATTATTTGCATATCTACAGGAGTAGCACGTATTGATTCCCAATCTCTACATTGCCCTTTATGCTGTCAGCCATACAAATAAGAAAAACAATTTAAAAAAAAGTTGGGGGAGCTCAAATAAAACAACTCCTATACAGTCTATATTGTTATAACTGAATTAAAGCAGTGGTGAACGTGTTGAACTCCAGCCTTACCAATTTTATATTAATTTTGTTTAGTATCAGGAAATATTGTTAAATATAAAATGTTGAATAATTATGAATTAATACATCATCTGGAGATCAAAAAAAAGCCCCAAGTTTCTTGGCCTGATGCCGTAGTAAGTGCAGTGTGAGTGACTTATTAAAGGAAGAAGGAAAGCTACCTACAGTCTGAGGAGATTACACAAGGGAGCTGAACAGCATATGCACACAAACAACAAGGGATGAAAATATATTTTTTTCTTCTTCATTTTAGGCTTCTGGGATTAATAAGCAAAGGGGAACTTGAGTGCTAAATTTTTTTATGTTAAAAGGCTCATTTGCAAAAAGACAAAGTAAATGGAAGAAAAATAATTTATGCAGTGAACTGCTAATCCAGCTGTTTTGCTTCTGGGCTTAATTGGATTTACCTAGAATTGATATTTGGTGTCAGCATGTGTTATATCATCAGCACGAGCAATAGTTACCAAACATGAAGAATCCTATCTAAGGCAAAATATTAATTTATTTGACTCATATTTATTGTAATCACTTTTTATTCACGTATGTTACTACTTAGTATTTCTACTTGATGCCATCTTATATATATGATCCAGTCTTAGTTATTCTGTCTCAATATCTGAAGGAGTTCAGCAATGTAGAAGACTCACAGCTGAATAAAATGGGACAGGAAATGGTTATTCATCTCTTTTTCTGCCTTCCAGGCAGCAGCGCTGGATATAAAAAGGTGTGCATTGTACCTAATGGTAGGTGGGTGACATTCTGAATTCTCGAGTAAGATGTATACTGTAGCATACAGTACCTTCAGCAATGAGAACTTTACTGGTTCAATCTGGAAATGTGGAGTTATCCTCAGCGGCTGAGCAAGATTTGTCAGCTAAGAAACCCTGCTTACATATAAATGCAAAGCTGAATCTGTCCAGCAAAGCAGGGAAATAGGACTCTTTCTACAGTGCAGGGAAAATAGGGTGCAGAAAGGATCTATTTCATTAAAACCATGTGTCACAGATTCATCAGAATGGCCAAATAATGTTCCAACTGCATTAGCTGATAAATATGATATTTTTCTCCTTGGTGAGATAATAGTGATCCATGATTCATCATATACAAGTATTCAACAGATATTTAGATGCTTTTTCCCAACCTGCAAGGTTTTGGTGATCTGTTCATTTTACCTCATTTGTGGTGATTGGTTTCCTCAGTAACAGTTTGCTCTGGTGACAGAAAATCTTGAAAATGCCAAATAATTAATGAAGCAAGCGATGAATAGTGCGACATGAATAGTGCACGTTCTCGTTCATGAACAAATATCCCTATTTTCTGGTGAGTGCAATGGCTCCTGTTCCCCCTCGCCCTCCACCCAATATTATTTAAATGAATTGTCACAGGTGACGCTCCATTTCAGGGTGGTGGGTGAGGAAGTGGCCTCTGCACCTTCACGGCAATATATGGTGGGCATATGGTCCACACCCTTCAGCACAGGGATTTATTTTAGCTCAGCGGAGAATAACAAAGGAGGTGATTGTGGCTGAGTGTTCACAAGCAGAGTCTTGGCTTCATTCAACCAGCTGTGCTTATGAACCCAGCCATAAATCTGAACTGATGCTACATCTCAGCAAAGGAGACCACTGCCTCACTCCCCATCCTCTTCTAGTGCTTGCAACTCCTGCTGTCCACCTGTTTGTTGTCCTTTCTGCATGCAGTAGATGAGAGGGCAATTGGAGACTCTCTTGCTTGGCATGATGTTCCATCCAATGGCCACAAAGCTCTAGGGCTCATGGCCTTTCCCCAGAGGACGTGTGGAGATGGGCAGCTCTGCTCTCTGCCCTTGCACCATGGCCATGGCCTTGCACGCCGGCGTTGCCTCCAGGCTGGGGTGCAGTGAGAAAGCTGTTCCTTTAGTGAAGTGCAACAAACTGGACCTCTTCCAAGCCTCTGGATGAAACACTTACTGCAACATGGGCAGCGTTATCTGAGCTGACGTTGTGTAGATGAGATTGAATTAAATGCAAACAAGATCATTCCAAAAGCAGTAAGAGGTTATTGTCACGCGATTGTGTTGTGAGCTGGCAAATAGGAAAACCCAGAAGGCCCATCTTTTAGAATTTCTATCACCAAAAGCCGAAGAAGTAAAGCTGCCACTCCTTATTAAGCACTGTAGGTAGATCTGGCTGCCTCACCAGCTGTGCAGTGAAGGAAGCATTTAGGTGCTTGCCGCAGCTGTGGCTGCTGCTAATAGACCTTTGGCCACTGTCCCTCCCCTAAAGAAAAGGGGCAGGGTATGTGTTTGGGAGTTGGAAGTCAAACAGGGGAGGATGAATTCCTTAAAACAGCCCTTGCCTCTGGGCATTCTCCAGAAGTGTCTCATCTTTGACCTCTGCAGAGGTTTCTCTAGGAGGTAAATTTTAACTTCATTTAGAGTCTTATTTTACTTCTAATGCAATTCATTGTTAATGGAACTCCACTGGTTTCAACATCTTCCTGTTGAATGACCTGCAGAGGGGAGAGGTGTTTAGTAACTTGGTCCGTTGATGCTTATGCTCAAGGGGTGATTGTTCTGTCACAGCTTGCTAGGCAAGTGCTACCCTCCAAAGTCAATATGGTGTATAAAGATGAGAAGCACTTGCAAAAGTAAGTGACTGGAGAGAGTCAAAGTGGGAGAGGCAATAGTTTACCTGCAGGTAGCTTTACTCATTGTTAGGGTAATAAAGATTTACTGGTCCTGAGCTCTTTGGATAGAATAAGGGAGTGTGAAAGTGAGTATTTTGCTAGGTGCATTGCTGCTCTTTATCAGAGAGTATAGGGCTGATTTTATTTTTCACTCCACTGACGTACTTCTCTTTGATATGGCTGATCCCTGTGGATGGGAGCTGAACTGGCCCCATCTTTCAGAGCAGGCATGAATTAAGGTTATTACTACCATACCTTTCCTGCCATGGGAAGTACCTCTGCTGGTGACATTTCACTATTGGGAGCTCGTGGCAAGGGAAGGCTGTGGTAAAGGAGGGACAATGTCTGAAAACAGAACTGAGTAGTGGTGTCTAAATGAAGCATCTTTCAGAAATCCTACATATTATTTTTCCTCATGTCTTCACATCCCAGCCTCTAGATACAAGATAGCTTTGGAGATGCAGATTTTTATTAGCCCTAGAATTACTGCTGTTTATCCTCGTGCCTACTTTAATAATGAAATAAGTCACATAATCACAATTTAAGTAAACAAAATGTCTCCTGCTTTTCATTTGCAACTAGTTCTCTAGTAAGCACAATAAAGACATTTCTGGATCTTTGCAGTACAGACTGAGGACCATTTCTTCCCAAAGAGCTGAAGACCTTCCAAAGTAGGGTTTTTGAAATGGTTATTATTTGTTATAGGTGACAAATACTTTAATACTTCTATATTTTCAAAGTTATCTTTCTGTCTGCTTATGTTACCCACTTACCCACAAGTGCGGCTCCTGCCTTATCATTAGCAGAAATGTTAAGGAAGAAGGACTAGTGTGTGCATGTATAATATTTTTTCAACCTTCAAATGCCTTATTTTTCAGGGATAATAGAGCTAAAATGAAATAACTGTGATTAGTTGCTTATTTATTTGATCAATTTGCAAATGCAGGCAGCAGCATGCTTAGGAATATGAACATGGGGAATGGCATGAAGAATTTGTGCCTGTCAGTCCTGAAATTTAGGAAAAATTAGCAATGTGGATGAAAATAGGGCAACACAACCCACAGAAATGAATGCACCCCCAACAAAACAAAACACAAGAAAATCTTGGTCGATTGTTGCAGTAGATAACCACCAATGCTGCTTATATATCCAACAAATAGTTGTGGTAGGAGCTCGTACCAACTCAGTGTTATAACCAAAGCTATAGTTTATATTCTTGTTTATTGCTGAAAAAAAAGCAGCTTCATTTAGTGAACCAGCCGTGTTGGGAGGGAATCAGCCCTGTGACTTCACTTGACATCGCCGTAGAAAGCAATATCGACTGAAACTCCATAGATGGCAGCATTTCACAAAGAACTCCAACAGATCCTTCCTTCCTTTTCCTTATTTTTCTTTTTCTTCTTTCTCTTCTTTATTTTTTCTTTTTTATCTTTTTATTTTTTCTGTCTTTCTCTTTTTTATCTTTTATCTTTTTTCTTTTCTCTTGTCTTTTTATTTTTATTGTATTCTTTCTTTCTTTCTTTCTTTCTTTTTTCCTTACATTCTCTTCTTTTCTCCTCTCTTCTCTGTTTTCTTTGTTATATTTCTTCTTTGTCTTTTCTTTCTTTTCTTTCTTTTCTTTCTTTTCTTTCTTTTCTTTCTTTTCTTTCTTCTCTTTCTTCTCTTTCTTCTCTTTCTTCTCTTTCTTCTCTTTCTTCTCTTTCTTCTCTTTCTTCTCTTTCTTCTCTTTCTTCTCTTTCTTCTCTTTCTTTTCTTTTTCTTTCTCTTCTTTCTCCCTTCCCAAACTAGATCCCTAATCTGTTAACAAGATTAAGAATCCTGGTTTACAGGAACTAAATAAATACTTTTAGTATTTTTGAAACTTCTGAAGTATATCAAAGTGGTCAGAAAATGTTTATACTATGGAATAGGTATTGAATGGATATTTATAGCATTTAAAACATTACCTCAGATTGGTGTGGACTGGAGTCTCAGAGCAGATTGTTTGCATTAGCTGCTTTTGAAGTATTTTGTCAGATCCTAGTGTGATGGGGCTTAACTTCAAGAGACCAATTTTGTATGTTTGTATATTGGCTTGTTTTTTGGTTGGTTTTTATTTATTTATTTATCTTATTATATTTTTTTAGATAGAGCAAGTGCCAGGGTAGAGAGTATCTTAAAATAGAGTAGAAAAATATCAAAAAGACAAAGTGTCTACTAAATCAATCCAAGGGAATTATTTCAAGTTCTGTATTATTTCTACTTTATTAATATACCATAATTGTTTCATGACAAAAATCTTATAATTCTGTTTATATGAGAGAATTATTCTGCAAAGATGTGTTCTGAAGGTTGAAAGTTTTCCCACAAATTAACTTTTAAACTGCAGTTTATCTTCTTATTCTCAGTACTTTTTGCATTTCTTTAAACCTGAAAAGAGAACAATGAATCTATTTTAAGTTATGCATGAAGAAGGTGAAATTTAAGAAGTAAAAATATTGTTGAGTCATAGTTGAATATTTTACTTATAAGCTGAACCATTTTATAACATAATTAGTTCTCTAAGAGGAGAGCATGTTTTGATCAGATCAGAAAAGTTGCTGAGAAACAAAATGTAGAAATGCAGAAAATAGAACATATGCAGCTGATTGATATAAAATATGTAATTCCTTGGTGACATGAGCATTTGACAAATACAACTATTCAGTTGTTTTTACAGAGGATTTCAGCTTATGTGAACAAATGTTTCAATATCTGGCTATTCGCCCACAATCCAGTTGGGTTTGGAGTCTGGATGGTTGTATTTATACTAATCCCTGCAGATTCTACTGAATTCTTCAAACCATAGGAATTCAATCTAAGCATGTCAGACAAATGTGGCCATCTTTCCATTCAGTCTTGGTTTCTCAGTGTAATATTTTGCATCTTCTGTTGGCAAAAAGCATGAGAAATTTGGGTGGAGTATTAAATATGTGTGAAGTGGTTCCTTCTGAAGTAGTTGGATATCTCTGAGTTTGTTTAATCTGAAAAGGCAGATGGGGAAGGCTTTTTTGAACAGCAAGGACTTAGACATGTTCCATGTAATTCTTCCCTAAAATTGTATTATCGCTCTATTTCCAAATATTGACATAGCTGTCTCTCTCTTGCCATCTTGATAAATAATAAATTTTTCAAACTATATTGCGGAATTCTCAGAAGAGCCTTTGAGCTCCCTGAGAATAGCTGTGGTTAGGACACGCATTGGGAAGGTGACAGACCACAAGTAAAATCTCCTATTGCGTATTTTAGACATTTAAACTAGATCTTTTGTATACTCAGATATGTGGGAGATTGGTGACTAATCACCAATTTATTAGACTTTTTGATGTGTGTGTCTTGTTTCATAACCTATTATGGACGTGCAAAACCTTTGTAATAAAAGTGCTAGATTTGACTAAATTAGTTGCCAGCTATATGCAGAACGCATGGGTTCAAATCCTAGTTCTGCCACAAATTTCTCATGTAACCTCAGGCAAGACAATTTATCTGCCTAAAATTTAGGCATCTAATCTCAGCTAGTCATCTAGGCTCCCTCTATAGTCAATGGTGAGAGATAGGCACCTCCAAAAGTCCTATTTTATACCCCTATCTTTGAAGAAGATGAATCACCCCCTGCAGGTGCCCTTCGCTGCAGCCATTGATACTGAGGGAGCCTGGATGTCTAGTCTAAAGCAGTTGCTTAACTATTAAGTAGCTAAAAAAAAGGTAAAAACGATTTCATTATGAGTATTTTTGTGCCTCATTTTCCTGTATGCACTGAAAAGAATTCAGCCCAGGTGTGAAGGATGATAATACAGACACATATGGGCAAGATGGTTGTGGGTGGTTTGCAAAACTTGATTTGTCAACATCTCAAGCTTTTTAGTCTCAACATGTAGGAACCAACTGGATAATTTGATCTTCAGATATCAAAGTACATCCCATGTTTGCAAGGGGAGGCACTCTCACTTTCTGTTAACTCTATGAATAAAGATATAGAGAAGAATGAAACATAGACATATGTATTTAATCTAAAAGGTTCCTGTTGGCTGTGAATGTGTTTAAAGAAATCAGTGATCTACACAGATTCCATATCTTTGGACTAGATGTTAAATGACACTAAATGTGAGTGCTGACATTTGTGTTCAGCTCTTGTCTGCAAACAGACCAATCCTGAATCATTTGATTCAGCTTCTGCAAGAAGGATAGGAGTGTTAACAAAACAAACAAACAAACAAACAAAAAACCAACAAAAGAGTAAGGTCTATGTTGGTCTTTGAAGATTTCACTTCATCCTGCAGTTTTATATTTATTACCAGCTATCTCAGGAGGATTTACTCCTCTTTGCTCTATTAGTCAGTGCTTTTAAACTCTTCTATGTTAGCCAGTGAGTACAATGCTATAGTTGTCCAACAGCAGCTATAATCTGATTATAAACCTGATATTTTCCGTTAAATTCCTTAACCCTCATTAAGGAAAAAAAAAAAAAAAAGACACCTATTTGGCAGTGCAGTGAATACATGAAGTACCTGACACTTTGAATTTGATCTGATTTCACAAACCAGTACCTGACCTAGAGCCACGATGTCCTGCGCTGTAAAACAAGTGTGTGGAGCAACCATGAGAGACCAACTGCTGATGGCTCTGAGGGAGTTACAGTCAGTAGGAAAGGAGTGCAAGAGACGCAAGACTCTATACAGTCTCTTGCTACAGTCTAGTACTGTAATCTGAGGCTACCCTATATCATAGTTAGAAAGGCAATGTTACCCTTAGGTTCGAAGATGATTGCAGAGAGAGTCACAGACATTTATTCCTCTCCTTGTCCATATGCATGAGATGGGTGGAGAGCCTCAGATGGGGGATCTGGCAGCAAAATGGAACCATTTTTTGGTTGGAACTAGCTGATCCTTAAGGTCCCTTCCAACCCAAACCATTCTATGATTCAATGGAGGGAACACTTTTCTCTTTTGATATTTCCTTGGGACTGCTATGTCTCCCTGCTGCTGCAGCTAAATCTCTCTTACTGAGTTGGGGGAATGGGTACTTTTAAGTGCATTTGAAAATACGTGCAGTATGGACAGACAAGAACTTATATAAAATTAGGATTATATATTAGGATATATATATATATTATATATATCAAATTGGGATTATGTATTGGGATATATATATCATATATATACCAAATTGGAATTAGATATATTTGGAAATGGTCTTTTTCACAAGTGTGATATCACTTTTATCTGCAGTATGATTTTAGAATAAAGGCTACAGAAGCATGGTGAACTTTTCCATATTCATTCATTTCATTAATCTCTGAAATGGACAGTTAAAAAGGGCATGAAGCAGAAGCACTGGCTTAGATGCTGAAATATACATTTCTTTTTAACAAGAAAGATGTCACTGAATCACTTATACTTTGAAATCAGGCCTAAGGTGTCTAATAAAAACACCTGGTTTCTCAACTTTTAGACAGGGAACTTTGATCACATGCTTGACAATGAAGATTGTTCTGTGGAGGTAAGGAACAATTTGCTGATTTAAGCATATTCATTTTTCTCATACCATTGAGTGAAAGCTTATGATCATTAAGTAAATTTCTAGGTGCCCTTTGTCTGTCTCTGCCTTTCTTTTTCATCTGCAGTAAAACAATATAGAAAAGGAAAAAAGAATAAGAAAAAATGGTATACAAACTGGACTAAAGGAAACCAATTTCTTTATTTCCTTAGAAAACAAGGCTGCTGTTTCAGATGACATTTTTGGTTTTGACAAAATTGTCAAAAGAGATTTAACTCCTCTGTTTCCAGATCATAAGATTTCTGGAAAAGCAAGAGTGCCCAGCAAAGGAATTCCTCTGACTGTTATTAAAGACAGATCAGATTTAGCAAACTGTGCTATTTTGAGATAAGAAAATTGCACAGAAATAAACAACTTGACATTTTACTTCCTCTTTACACTCTGACTAAGATGGAAACCACATGAGTGTAGGCATATTGGTTTAGAAATATGAAACATGACAAATCTTTATTTTGCTTTGCTTTCAAACTTGAAACTGAAGAAATTGTACACTTCCCAGTGATTACGCAGTCAGGTTTCCCCAGGTAACCTGTGATTCTTCAGAACCTATTTTAGTGTTTTAGAAAACTGTTAAACAGGCTAGTAATTGTTTATTAGCCCTCAGTGTACAGTTCAAGACAAATAATTACAAACATACTTATTCTTATATCATCTGAAAACTACTGATCCTGAAGGGAACCTGTTTCCTTTCAGAGGGAAAGGCATATGTTCTTATTGAATGGGTCAGTGGGTGATAGAAAGGGTGGCCCAGCTGCAGTCAGTGGAAGGTTTGCCCTTGACTTAGTGGGACACAGTTGCTCCCACCTGGCTTTTATATCCATTTCTGTATGATGTGAGTGGACCGTGGTGCTTGCTGGCAGCAGGACATCAGGGCTATGCACATTGAGTGTCCCAGTCCCAAAATGTGCCCTGTTTCCCCTTTAGAAGTGATATTCTGAAGGATGAGAAGGCGGCAATTATGATGGAAAGATTAAGGAAAAAAACAAACCTATCATTAAGGCACACATGCTTTTATGAGTTAGCATTCTGACTTTAACCTTTACTCTCCATCAGCTGATTTTTGCACAACTAAATCAAGCTACTTGCAGGATTGGCAGGATTTTCTATCAGGGTAAAACATTTTTGGAAACTAATCAGTAAATTAGGTGTTATTTCACTATGTGCTGTTTATCTGGAAAAAGATGTGTAAATTATATTGTGGGAAAGTCCCTAACCTTTCTTTAATTGGTTATTGCTTGATATGCTACTCAGTTGTTGTAAGAGGTTATGATGGATTTTCTATGCTTGTGTTACCAGGGACTCTGCTTATTTCCAAGAGGAGCTAAATAGTATGTGAAGAACTAGGAGGGGAGTGTGAATGAGCTAGATTTCAGACCTGAAAATGCAGCAGATATAGCTGGGATTGTTCTGCCACTCTTAGTAAAACTCAGGGACTTGTACTACAGATCATCTCTGAGCCTGGACTTTGGAATCACTTTCAAGTTGACATAACCCATATGCTTTACCTAATTTATTACACCAAGCCCCTGTGAATTCCATCTAGTGTTCCTCATTTCTGATATAAGTCCTTTTGTATTTTTTTCCACATATGCAAAACTGAGATAAGACAAGTTAATTCCCAGCCAGAGGATGGATTAGTTAATATTCAGATTGCATTTTGCAAATATTAAATGTAATACCATGGAAAACTATGGATAAATATACTTCTAAGATTGTGAAAAACATCCCATTGTACAGAGAACTACCTTTCCAGTCCTCTTTAAAAACAGGCATGCTGGTACTATGGAGGCACACTGATGGAAGCTGTATTAGCAAGACATATAGGAACAAAACCCACCTAAAACTACTGTATTTTGTATAATGTAGAATTTAACTTCCTGAATAACTTAAGACAATAGTTCTAAGGTCAGAATAATTAGGGTCTTGGATGAAGAGGGAAGGACTAGTGTTTGTAGAGGCTGTTACCAGTCATGATAATATTGGCAGAAAGAATGTGGTATGTGAAATCTCAGAGATATTGATGGGAAATTTTTTCAGGTAATCTAGAGGGTCATTTTTAGAAATGTGAAAATGCCATTATTCTGGCTTTTTGAATGTTTAAAATATATTTATTGTTTTTATCTTCTTTTTTATACATATTACAATGAATTTTCTCTTTCTGTAGTAGCCAGTCACTATGTTATAAAGGGAAGAAGAAAGAACATACCTCATATTAAAAACCTGCCTAGAAATGCTGAACAATGTGCTTTTCTGATGGACAACCTACTGTCTTGTGAACTTGACATTTCATTTAGGAAACTTGCAGGAAAATTCTTCTTATGCCAGAATATTTTTCATCCAAGCATTTTCATTTTAATTGTAATATTTGACCTGAGTTAATGGAAGCATTAAACAAGAATCTTTCTAGGAATTGTAACTTAGGTCTGCAGTCTGTGCTGTAGACTTGTTCTTGGAGATTGCTCTACTCTTCCTGTAGTTCAATGATGATTCTTTTTGACTTAATTCAGTCACATGTTATGAGTGTCACAATTCTCTGAACGCCATAAGGAAAATATAGCCTGGCCAGAAAGTCAGGTCTATAGGAGAGAATGAATATGTTGTGCATTTAACTCTGCTGTGAAATAATCCACTAGGATGCTTTATGCATTTTAGTATTGGAGCTGACCACCAGTAAAGCACTTCAGATTGATTCATTAAAGTACACGAAACATTTGGGTAGAAGAAATGCTAAAATGATTGCCTTAACTTAAAAAGAAATATTGAAATGAATGGTACTGCTCTTTCCATCTTTTTTTTCTTGATTTATATTCTGTGGTTTGCAGTTCTTAATTTCTGAAAGGTTGCCTCTTCCACCTAAAATGAGAAAAAAGATGCAGAAATGGCATCTTTTTTGCACTGGCATCGTTTTTTGCACTGGAAATTCTATATTTTGAACACATCTCCTAGTAAAATATAGGTAGTCCTCTGCATATTGCTTTACTTAATGTAAGCTGTCTTTACTGATCTCTGTGGCGATGGACTGGGTGATAAATACTCTGTTCACAGTCCAGCCAGGCCTCTAGATCAGTGAGTGGTAATGTTCAACTTTGACATCTACATGAATTGCTGAAAGTGGGCTAGAGGCTCAGCTGCATACAAGTGGGGAGGGTGGTCTTTTCATCCCTGGTTGTCTGCACACTTTGCTATTTTATAATCGATTGTCACTAGAGAAGGGACTGGACTGCAGCTCTCAGCTATCCCAACTGAATGCCTTCCTCACCAAAGTATATCCTTTGTAGATCCAGCCCAATGGCCTCCATTTGTTTTTTCATCTGCTACACAGGATAATAACGCTTTCCTGTTCACAGCATTGCTCCAAAGAGTCTCAGTGTTCGATACCAAATGATTGTAATCCATAGTGTGAAACAAATACTGTAACAATCCATTTTTTTGTAATCAAGACATCTCATCTAAGTGTTGTAATGCAGTGTGTTAAGCAAATGCTGACTGTTAGCAAACCCAGATATCCAAGCGTGCTCGAGCTATCTGCTACAATATGCATAGCAAACACTGGACCCAGTCCTATTTTCCCATTAAAAAAAGAATAATTTTGCCATTGACTGTAATGGGAATGGGGTCTTTCTTTCTGGCACTGTATAAAGGGTGGAAAAAGTCTTTTAGTGGTAATGGACCAAGACACAATGAATTAATTATAGTAAGAAATCACTGCTGGGCCTAGTTAGTATCTCCTGCATCCTAACCTTGTGCTCTCGAGAGAAAAAGACACAAACTTGCATGTTAATCATTTATTGTGTCTGATGGCAAAAGCAAAGTGCAAAATAATGGCAATACTGTATTTTGTTTCTTCCAGATTTACATTTTATTTCCTTTGCTGTAAAGTTTCTATGTATGCTGATCGGCCATGTTTTCCTTATTTTCTGTCATCATTTACTAAGTTAGGAGACAAATTTTGCTCTTTTTAACCACTGTGTGAAGCTAACCAATTTTTTTAAAAAATACATAGTGCAACTTACTATACTATTCTGGCAGCCTGGCTTTTCCCATGCATTCCAATGGTGATCTCCATTTCCTCTGCTCTAATCAACACCATCAGCACAGGAAAAAAAAAAAAAATCTGCTTCCTATTTGATTTTCAAGTCTCCTACATTTTTATATATCCAAGACACTTTGAAAAAGCTTTTTAATGTCTTTTTTGAACAAACCCTTGGTTCTGTGGATGATCCTTCTCACAGAAATAGTTCCATTGCCTTCAGTTTTGCTCTGAGATGGGAAGAAGTGCGATGGGGGGAAAACTGTTCCATCAGTGAGAGTAAGATTGGACCCAAGAGTAAAGATTGCTCATCTGGTGCAGCGTGTCAGGATTAAAGCCTCCTTGTGTGTTTCAGTCGGGTTTTAGAGTATCTCTCCGGTTATTCCTAATAGGCAGCCTTCTCAGCATTCATTTTCTTGGGACCTCATCTCTAGACTCCAGTATCCTGAATTTGAGTCTTTTTTTTTTTTTTTTATCTGGGGAGGTGGTCCTGTGTAGTGCCTAACCCTCAGTACCTGATTAAAGGATGACAGGCAACTCTTAAGGGCTGTGGCTTTTTACAGACTCAGTTCCATAAGCCTAAATTAGAGGGATATCCAACTAGAAATACATGCATAAATAGAGATTACTTATATGAGTAGCGTGAACTGGCCCTTCCTTATTTTTTTGTCGTGAAATGCATTTGATCTTATTCAATTGCCTAGTGTACTGTGGTAGAACCCAAATAGAATAGAGTGTCATACTGCAAAACCGTAGCAAGTTATTATGGTCATGGTCTCTCCTCTGACTATTTGCAAATTAGCATTTTACTAACAGGGGAAGCATATGCTAGATTAAAACAAGGAGGGCTTTCTTTCTTTCTTTCTTTCTTTCTTTCTTTCTTTCTTTCTTTCTTTCTTTCTTTCTTTCTTTTTAAGAAAGGCAGAAAATGGCAAAAATTATGCTCTTCAATTTCCTTGTGAAATATCTCTCCTTTTCAGGGAAATATGTTTCCTGGATGGATTGCCACCTGCAGAGTATACTATACATCTTTGTTAAATTATTTTCTGTCTCTGCAGAAATAGCAGTTTAGTTTTGTAGTATTTTTTAAACAAAATGACTGAGCATTTAGCACAATTATGTTCAGCACTATAATCTTTTATTTTTTTTCTTCTTTTGTCAAGCCATCCTTTAACAGGGAATAAAAAATGAGACACACTGTAAGCTATTTTGCATAAATGAATAATTATGATTGCCACATATTGCCAATTGTAATTAGAGATAATAATGCTGGGTTTTGGAGCTTTTACTCATGCATTGCTTTTCCAAGCAAAACAGAACTTTTGTAACGTTCATCCAGTTAAGTGCACAGATTGGGTTTTCTCCTCTCACCAAGGACATGGGAATGTGTTTTCTTTTTTTTCCCCTGCATTTTTTTTTAAATGATAGCTTTAATTAGTTGAAGGTAAATAAGTAAATAAAAGACACACTATAAATAGTAGGCTCTTAGCAAAATTAGAGGCACATTAAAGATAACACACTTGTGGGACTTTCAGATCAGTTAGCAAGTCGTCTGAGCATTGGAGGGAAATTGGCAGCTGCATACAGTTAGCAACCAAAAATGCTGTAGGTAGTGTGTGCATGTGCAGATCATTTAAGGGCTCAGTTTACCTTATTTACATTCCAGCACCTTTGGGATTTGAGGAAGGGTTGTGTTTTAGTTTTTGGTTTTGTTTTTTGTGGGGAGAGAAGGCTGATTCCTGAAAACTGCTGAGCTAAACCTCAGTGTGAGGCATACCTTCTTGTGAGCGTGTCGCTCACTGCTGCAGCGGTAAAACCTGCAGTTTATACAGCTCTCGGATACTGTGCATCCACATTGACATGAGAACTTGGCATGGCGCGAGACTAAAAAACAATGCTGTTTAATCAGGTGTGGAGTGCTGGCTTATTACTTTTGCCAGCAGCTTTGTTTTACTTGGACTGCATAGCCTTGTAAGAATTCAAAGCCATTGCAATATTGCTGAAGAAGCTTTCTGAGATGTGTAACTAACCATAATGCTGTATCTCCAGGGTACTGAATGAATGCAGCAAACAAACTGTACTTTGCAACTGTCTCATTTTCCTAGGAAAAATGGACCAACTTCTAGAATTGTTGTTCAGCTCCCAGTCTCAGTGGGAGTTCTGTCTGAGCACAGACAGGCTAAAGCCTAAACAATGAGCATTAAATTTGGCCCCTTCATCTCAGGGTCTCACAATTCTTTTGGAAATGTTAACAAATTAAGGTTCACAACCCCCACCCTGTAAAATAATACTGTTCGTCTTTTACAGATGGGCAAAGAGGACCATGAATCAAGGACAACAACAAGAGCTACAGATCAGAAATCTGACTCTGGAGCAGGCTGCTCCATTGTTTTTATTGATTATTTTTCAGAGCTCTGTTAGATCCCCAGTCTCTCATTACGCTTCTCAAGAGTTTTCATAACCAGAGTTGAGGGTGTTTGGACATGATTTTCCACATGGATTATTCGATGCATTTGCCTCATTCTGCATATCCTGACTTGACTTTGTCACTCAAACCCTAATCAGAAGGGTGCTGCAGCCATTACAGGTTACAAATCCTGCTGTTTTGCCTACCGTGGAATGATTTAAATGTGAACATAATCTCTGTTCCTTGCCCTGCAGAAGCTTTCGTGTGGCAGCACATCTCACAATTAGGCCACACCTAGCTGAAATCTCCCAAAGGAGTGCTGTAGAAACTATTATCCTCTTTAGGGATTGGTAACCTGGCATAGATAAAAGTAGGGGGAAAAAGAGACCCAATACTCTCTTAAAATGTGCACTGAATTTTTTTATGGGATTTGAAAATGATTGGACTTTTGTTGCTGCCTTCTTCCCTAGACAAGGGATGTATCAAAATGCTCTCCAGGTAGTTTGTCCTTACAAATCACATACCTTAATTTTCTTCTCTTAGAGCAGAATCTCTACGATGCTTTCATATAATAGACAGAATTTTAACCGAATTTTACAGGCATATGTGTTACCAACTTCTGACCATTTGAGATCTTTCATCAAGGTTGTGGTAACAACAGCCACAGCTTTTGAAGAAAGTGGTATTAAAAAAGTACTTGCTGTATTTGACTCACTTTAATGTAGTGTGTTTACAATCTACATGAATTCCTAGTTGCCCTTTCTATTTCCCTCCTCTCTGTTGTTCTCTGTTCTCTACTCCCTCATAACCGTCCCAGGCACACACTTCCTGAAACCTCATTCCCTTCTTTTTCTCTTAGCTCAATATTCTGTATCATTCCTTTCTTTGCTTACTCCTTTGTAAGCAGGTTCACAACATGGTCATCTTTGACTTGATTCTCTCTCTCCAGGGACCTTCTGGGTGTTGCAAGTTTGCTGGTTTTCTCAGTGTAACAACTCAAAAATCATGTGCTTATTCTGTGTTTGCAAAGCTGTTAACTGTTGTCTGGGCTCTCACCATGTGATGATTCAGTAGATTTCTCTCTCTCTCTCTCTCTTTTTTTTTTTTTTTCCCCTGGACAAATACACTTCTATGCTGCAACATCCTTTCAGATAATACTGCAAATATCAATTTTCTGTCCCTTTAATTAAACCATGGCACTCCTTCTATTTGCATTGCTTGAACAGGTATGTTCACTTTCAGGGTTTCTAAGCTTATGTTCCACTGCTTTTATGTTAATTTTTAAACTATTCCTGTGTTCTCTTTTATTCTGCCCTTCATTTGTAGGAGGAATTAAACAGAAATATTCAGGGCCACTCTGTTACCTCCCTTTTAAAGCCTCCTTTAAAATTCTCCTTGCCTTTCTTAATTTCCCCAAAGTTTACAAACTTAAGTCTATTGTCCACTGTTTATCTTTCTCATCAATAGTTTCTCCTTGTTTCATTTTAATCCCTGGATATGCATTTATTAACCATTAATAACTTTCTTTATATTGCAGTTGTAATCTTTTGCAGATCTACTCATCATACTAATCTTTGTATGATGCCGATTGCCTTGGAGACCTTAGTCTAGGACTTTCTCTCTTGAGCAATTGTGGTAACTCAAGTAAAATGTTAATGCCACTTCTGTCTGTTGTCCTGTGCTCCACTTCTCATGATCTGGAACCAAACATCTGCATATCCATCTATCCTGAAACCTCATTAGAGTTTGTTCCACTACTCTTTACTCCTCACATGCAGTATGACAAAACCACACAAAGCTGTTTGAATAAACTCCAGTCTTAATTAGTCAAGGTAACACTTTATTTTTCTTACAACATTACATGCAAAGATCCCTGGCAAATAAATTCTAATGAGCCTGAGGACTACATGGGGAGAGGAACAGGGTGAAGGGAACAGCAGTCACTGGTTCCTTTCTTTCATTTTAGGCCAAGTTCACGTATACTCAAGCTGAGCAGAAAAGCTCAGTTAAATGGATTTCTTTCCGTATATATTCAAGGATGAAGACATGGAAGTACAGGCAGATAAGAGATGAATGGTTCAAATAGGGGGTTCGCTAATGCCAGTTATTTTAGGGAATTTTTCAAAAGGAAAATTGAACTAGGAATGACACAGGATTACAATGATACTGAGAGTAGGGCAGTTTAATTTTTCAATTTGTTGAATGAATGGAGGAAAGAGGGAAAAATAATTTGGGTCAACCCAAGGAAAAAGTGTTTCATTTTCCTTATCCAAACTAAAGAAAACTCATTTTAGTTTAATGATACCTTTCAAATGATGAATCACCAACTGGTTAAGGTTGGAATGGACCTCTGGTCATCTGGTCCAGCCCTTCTGCTTAAGCAGCGTCCTCTACAACAAGCTCTCCAGGACCATGTCCAGAAGGCTTTTGAATATCTCCAAGGAGGGAAGCTCCACCACCTCTCTAGGTGACCTGTGTCAGTGCTTGGTCATCCTCACAGTAATGAGGTGTTTCTTCATGTTCAGAGGGAACCTCCTGTGTTTCAGTTTGTGCCCATTGCCTCTGGTCCTGTCACCAGGTACCACTGGAAAGAGCCTAGTTCCGTCCTCTTTACATCCTCCCCTCAGATATTTATGTACATTAAAAAGATCCCCCTGAGCCTTCTGTTCTCTAGGCAGAACAGTCCCTGCTGTCTCAGCCTTTCCTCATAGTAGAGATGTTCTAGTCCCTTCATCATCTTCGTGGCCCTTTGCTGGACTCTCCCTGGTGGCTCCATATCTCTTTTGTCCTGGACACTTAGCCCTTCCCCTTTTAAAGAAATATCTTTTCAGATGAAACCATCTGACTACTTCATCACAAATGTGTGAACAGCTTTTATCAATGCAAATAATTTTCCAAAGGACAAAATATTGACCTTTTTTTTAACTCAAATTACATCAATGGATTTTTTTGTTTTTTGCAGACTGCAGATTTAACAGGTTAGCCTTTCTGTGCTATATTGGTACAATCCCTAGATAACTTCAATAAATTAATACAATCACTCCTGGTTTACAAAAGTGCAACTCTACTGAGATTTTAAAATTGATTATACTATAGTGTAAATAGACTGGGTTTCTCCTTATCTGGAATTGAATTTAAGCTTTCATACTAATTTATTTTTCTTGATGTTATTCATTAATCTGAGGGTCCTAGTATTTATAACATTAAAATTATTAATAATTGTTATAATTGTTAGGGGAAAAGGTAATATAATTTTGCAAAGTATGGAAAAGGCAAGTAAACACTGTAGTGAGAGAAAAAAACTTTTTCCTGCTAATGTTAGTGCATCCTTTAATTAAAATATATTCTCCATCCTCAGTTTGTGGCTGCCTTGATAAACATATGAGTAAGAGAGAGTGTTTGTCCAGAAGCTCAAGTTTGCCTTTATTCTTGCCTTCTTAAATTTAAAAATCTCTCCAAAAAAATGTGAATTCAGTATTGTCCTTTTTTTCTTATTTTTCTGGTTAGCTATATTTCTTTGCCTGCAATAACAAAGCCATGAAAAAAGACAGCAATCCCCTTGCTCATGTGATATAATTCCACACTCTGAGTGTGAATACTGGCAGATCAGCAGAATGAGCCATCTGCAAGCTATAAGCTGTGTCTTTGCATGAGTAGATTTAGGGTAAAAAAAAAAATTGTCTGACCTGGAAGCCAAACGTTACTTGGCATCTTTACTAGAGATCCCTGTGAGGCCAGCCACCACTTGTGCTGAATTTGTGTCCTTTCTCAAATATATGTCCCTCCCTCTTGCCATCATATTTTGTAGTACATGTACGTAAGCGCACACACAGAAATGCACACACACAGGGCTGCACCACAGGCCACCTCAGAGATGCCGTACTGCAGTTTAATGAATATCAGACTTCATCGTTAGTCTCCATTGGATTGCCGTGCTGGTGAATAATGAATATCATACTGCTGGGTTAATCCCAAGTGGCTAGTTTTCTGGTTTTAACAGGCTGGGTGTTAGTCCTGAAATGCTTGTAAATGTCTACAGTTCATGCATTGTACTGTGTAGGAACATGCACCTCTAAATCCTCACCTTCCTCAGGCCATAACCCCCACTGAAGTCAATGGAGATAGTCAAGGACATAGCACAAGACAGATTTGTTCCTACAGTCATCCTCCCTCCAGGTTATTATCTCCCAAACTGAAGTCCCACCTCAAATAGAAGAGTTATGCATGCTGCCAGTTTTTTTTTTCTTTTCATGAGTTACTGTCTCCCCTCTAAACTTGATCTGCTGGCTCTGACATCCTAGTCCTCTGAATTATAGCTTGTGCCTTCAACTAATGAAGTTGTTGGCAAAATTCCCATTGACTTCATTCAGAGAATGATCCAGCTGAACAGTGCTGACTCCTGAGAGCTCCTTGAGCCCTTGTGGAATAAATGTGAGTTGCAGAGCCATAGGATTTGTAAAGATTTGGCCCTAGATTATAGAACATTTGGGCCAGGTGGAGTCTGTCTTTTCAAATGGTTTGTGAAATGCCATTTTCACCTAAAGTACTCTAGAAATGATTAAGTGACAGTAACACTTGTCAGATGACCCACAAACTTGAACTTCTGGTGGGAGCAAGGAGGATAGAGTAGCCATTTGCTTTCACTGCACTTGTGAAGATGCATGTAGGAAGGAATTAAAGCAATACCTTTAAAAACAAATCCTTTTTTCCTCTTTTGTTTGTCATTTTGTCTCCCTTCTCTATTTACCCCCATTGGGAGAATTAGAACCTGCTCAGATCCTCCCAGTTGTTCTAGCTAAAAGCTAATGCCTGCATGGGACATATTTTCTGTGCTTTTATGCCTGCTTTAAAAAAAAAGACCTACTTTGAATGGGTTTAAATTTTTCCCTCCCATTAACTTCAATGGCAGCAAAACCAGATTAAAACAAAAACAAATGAACAAAAGACCTTCTCCACCATTAAAAGACAGAGATGTTTATTTAATACGAAATACTTTCTTTCATTATCCTCATCCTGCAATTACAGTGAGCATTACTGCTGCCCCACTGCTCTTTTAATATAAACTAAAATAAGCTAAAGAGATTCTCAGGTCTCAGGGCTGTAGGTGATGATATCCTTCTTGCACAACAAAAAGAAAAAGCCAGTGGCTGGCCATGCTATTAAGGAGTGATATAGGCATAGTAGGTACTGGGAGGGAAATATTTGGTATCTAAATGTATGAACATATTGGCTGTGGAGAAAGGACTTACGAAAGGAGATTTCTTTATGCTAAAGTAGGAGATAACTGGATCTGCTATGGGAAAACAGTAGTGGTTTGAAGGCTGGTACTGGTGGGATTGACACCTGCTTGTGTGCATCTGGGAAAGACTGACAGTGTTTGGGAGGGCAAAATTTCCCTTCTTTATCCTTTTCCCTTCCACTCTTTACAGTGACTTTGAGTGTTTCCCTTTGAACTGTGCACACAATTGGTGGTCTATGGAATGGGGCCTTTGCTCCATCTTTGTGCTTCGTGTCATTAAATGACAGAGTGCTGGACTATGACTCATTGTGATAACGTGGTCTCTGTTCTACCTGTTGTTCTACCCTGTTCTACCTCTAGAGTTCAGGTACATGTTTTCAGAAAATTTGCCAAGTACTCTATTTAGGAAATGTTAGCAGAAATGCTACAGCAGAGGCAGAGATAACATTAAAAAGCATGTGTTGGTCCCAATACAGCTCTATATGCCTAATGGTAAGCAAACTGACAGCCCCATATGGGCACCTTGCTTCTGCTCTGCATAATGCTTCACTCACTTGTTCCCTTCCAGAAGGAGTTAAGGATGCAGACATTTAATGCCAGAAATAACCACATCCTGCCTTTCAGCAGAGGGTGTTCAAAACAGCAGGCATGCTTTCAAAAACAGAAGCTAGAAATCAGATATCCAAGTAGGTACTTAACTGTATGTCTACTGTGCTAAAGAATTTAATGCTAGTCCTGAAGTTGGAGGGTCAGGCAGGACAGCAGGAGAGACTGCCACGTTAGGGGTCAAAGGTCCCAGGAGGCAGAAACTTCTTCCCATTCCCTGACTCATTTGGGTCTGGCAGTGTTTACCAAGAGTTGAAAGAGCTCATTAAGATGAGGAACAGGAGAGATGTTGGCTTTAGAGCAAGGAGAGCTGCAGCATGGGAAAACGGCCCCTGCAGCCCATGTCTTGTGGGAGATAGTTTCTTTCCCCTTTCCCTTTTCCCCTTTCCCTTTTCCCCTTTCCCTTTTCCCCTTTCCCTTTTCCCCTTTCCCTTTTCCCCTTTCCCTTTTCCCCTTTCCCTTTTCCCCTTTCCCTTTTCCCCTTTCCCTTTTCCCCTTTCCCTTTTCCCCTTTCCCTTTTCCCCTTTCCCTTTTCCCCTTTCCCTTTTCCCCTTTCCCTTTTCCCCTTTCCCTTTTCCCCTTTCCCTTTTCCCCTTTCCCTTTTCCCCTTTCCCTTTTCCCCTTTCCCTTTTCCCCTTTCCCTTTTCCCCTTTCCCTTTTCCCCTTTCCCTTTTCCCCTTTCCCTTTTCCCCTTTCCCTTTTCCCCTTTCCCTTTTCCCCTTTCCCTTTTCCCCTTTCCCTTTTCCCCTTTCCCTTTTCCCCTTTCCCTTTTCCCCTTTCCCTTTTCCCCTTTCCCTTTTCCCCTTTCCCTTTTCCCCTTTCCCTTTTCCCCTTTCCCTTTTCCCCTTTCCCTTTTCCCCTTTCCCTTTTCCCCTTTCCCTTTTCCCCTTTCCCTTTTCCCCTTTCCCTTTTCCCCTTTCCCTTTTCCCCTTTCCCTTTTCCCCTTTCCCTTTTCCCCTTTCCCTTTTCCCCTTTCCCTTTTCCCCTTTCCCTTTTCCCCTTTCCCTTTTCCCCTTTCCCTTTTCCCCTTTCCCTTTTCCCCTTTCCCTTTTCCCCTTTCCCTTTTCCCCTTTCCCTTTTCCCCTTTCCCTTTTCCCCTTTCCCTTTTCCCCTTTCCCTTTTCCCCTTTCCCTTTTCCCCTTTCCCTTTTCCCCTTTCCCTTTTCCCCTTTCCCTTTTCCCCTTTCCCTTTTCCCCTTTCCCTTTTCCCCTTTCCCTTTTCCCCTTTCCCTTTTCCCCTTTCCACTTTCTCCTTTCCCTGTTCCCCTTTCCTTCCCTTCCCGAATTAATAAGGTGAGCCTGAGGAAAGAGCCTGAAAAAGATTTTGGCATGATGTTAGTCCTTCCTGGGTTGGGAAAACAAACCAATAACCTTACAGGCAGCTGACTCTTAAATCACATATTTAGTATCTGGGAGAAAAATATTCCCAGGTGGCTAAGTGACCTCTAGACTTGAAATCTATTTCAAATGTTACTCAGAGATTTAGAAACCAGGGCACCTTATGAAGTCCATCATCTTAGCTCTTCGAAGGGCTCAGAGTTTTAAAGGTGTTTTGGTCCCTTATCTACCTTTTTTTGTTGTTTTGGTTTGGTTTTTTGTTTTGTTTTCTGGTCCTATGCCATTTTGTAACTCAGACTTTGGCTTCTGCATGTCATTGTCATGTTTGAAAATATTAACCTTGATTTTCTATGCCCAAAGCTCCAGCTGAGCTCAGTTGGTTTCACAGGTATTCAGACCCTTTAATGACCTTTCAGAATACGTAACTATGGATGTAAGTAGTTGAATGTAGACTTCTCTCTCCAAGCTTAGAAAACATATTTAACAAAATATGTTATTTCTCTGTTCAGTGTACTCTCTTGAAGCATAAATCCAGACTGAATTCACAGAAAATACCACGTTCCCTTCTGCAGCTTATTGCAGCATTAATGAGAAAGTCTATCTCAGATTAACAGGGACTACTCAGTGGTCCACACAACTCTGAAAATGCTTTAAAGGGCTTCAGGAACATGGGCTGTGTGATCACTAGAAAAACAGGAAAAGCTGGGAGCTAAACTGAGAGTATGAATACATGTAACCGTGTGCTGCAGTTTCTAACCTGATACCCCTACTACCTGTAATAATTTTTCCTTCTCAAATCATTCCCTCACAAGAAAATGAGAAATTATTGAATGCAGTTTGCATTCGACTTACCTCAGAGTGAAGTCTGATCCCACAAGAGAAAGTTGGCTGAGACTACACCTAGGAAGTTTGTTCTTGCTCAGGCTCTGGGAGCAGGAGTTGTTTCGAGGCTGTGGGGTAGTGGCAGCAGTCAACTGTTTGTTTAATATGATGAAAAAATGGCCATATTTTGACTTTTCTCTTTGTTCAGCTGAATTTAAAAGTCTGAAGAATTGCAAAAGTTAATAGCTTTCATATACGTATATGGGATTTAAAATGTGATGCTAATATATCCATGTGTGCCACTTCAAAATATGTCAAGAGCCCTGTGTGCAAAAGCCAGCTAAGTTATAGAAAAATGTAAAAGGAAAGCCTTGGTAGTCTTTTTAAATCTGGAGTTCAACAGTTTAAGTTCTGACTAAAGGAGAAATACAAATCACTCGTACATTGCTTTTGGTTCCTAATTTTAAAATTTTCCTAATTCCCAGAAAGTGATGGAAATTAAAATAGGTTTTTTTATTAATAAAACACTGGGAAAAGTGGAAAATTATCTGAAATCTTTAGCAAGAGACCTTGTTGAAGAGTTTCTTTTCAGCAGAAGTAATAAAGTAATCTGCTAGAGGAATTTTCTGAAGAGACAAAAGGAAACTGAAATGACAAAGCATGTAGTGCCACCACAGAAATTTGGAGAATGTTTTTTAAAAAGGGAATTTCTCTAGATTTCTTTTATGACTTCAGAGCCAGGGATCCATTTAATCACAGGAGCGGAAAATCTGATGCAGTGGTAGCTGTTTTTTTGGGGTGTTTGGGTTTTTTTTTTGTTTTGGTTTTTTTTTTTTTTAAGATTTATTTAGTTTCAATTTAATTTTGAAATTGTTTGAAAGCATGAAACAGAAAATTGTGTTGCAAAAACTGTGCCTTCAATGACTAGTCCCTGTAAGAAAATTAGACAAGTTCTGACCACAGCTCCAAACTGCTAACGTGTGTGGCAGAGGAGAAGGAAGCAGACAGGCAGCTACTGATTCAGACAGAGCACAAAATTCCAGCACAATTAAGAAAGAATGGGAGTGGTGGCAGAGAAGAAAGCGACCTGCGCTGGGTGCGTTGAGATGGGGCAATATCGGGTTATCATTTTGTAGTTAAGCCAGGAGCAGCTGCTGCCAGCAAAACCAAACCTAGCTTGCTCCTTGGCTGAAAACTTAAATATCAACACCCTTTAATTATGCATAAAAAAAGATATACAAAGCTCGCAGCTTTAAAGTGCTGTTATTAACTGCACCAAATGTTAGTGAAAGATTGAATTATTCAGAGTTATAGTTCTCAGGGGTTTCTTGATTAAGGAAAATAAGGAGAATTTGATGTGACTATCTCACTTCACATAGCTTTCTCAGTTTGCCTAATCGAAGAAACAGGGAGGTATTTTACATGTCAGATCTGCAGAAAATGCATGTATCTGCTAGTTCCTTAGCAACCTTCTGGGATACGCCTGCATGTACTCCCACAAACCCTGCATATCGGAAATCATCTCTGGTGGGTTTCCAGGGATCAGTGGATTTTGCCACGCTAATAATACTGTTTGTGTGCAGTTTTAGTAAATAATTTTATTTACTTACAGGATCATTGCTATGTTTGGGGTTTTTTTGAAATGTGTCTCTAGGAAAATAATACGTAAACATATTTCAATGAGAGCCCTCTATGTGAATGAAGAGGGATGTTAGCTGTACTAGCTATAAATGTATTTTTTTAATAACTGGAAACAAATAATACCCATTCAGAAGTGCAGTTGTACCCATCAAAGCACAGGTCCTCTTTCCTCTCTGCTTTTTAACTAGAGCTAGTAGCTAAAATTAGCACAAACTTCTGGAAGGGAAGATTTTAAAAGAGCAATATATTTTTATAGTTTGTGCATTTTCCTCTTCAAAAGAGATATCTTCACATTTCAGTTATCCTTATAGCACACGCGCCGTAAATTTATCACTACGATGTAATTTATAAGCAATCTGAACCTTATCAAGCAACCCTGTACTTTGCATATGGTAGCAGACAGTAGCCAAGGGATGGCTCAGGTGAGTAATTTTTACTCATGCAAGTAGCAGATACTAGCTAGAGCAGAGAGTAAGAGTCCCTTGCCTGAGACAGACTTTTCAGGATTGAAATAGGGCTCAGAATTTTCACTGCAATCAGAAGTGTGTGGGTCTGATCCAAAAGCTCATGTAGAGCATGTGAAAATCTTCACTGAATCCAGCTGAAGGGCTTCTGTACAGCTGCTCCTGTGCCTTTACCGGTGGTGTTTTGACACCAAATACATTCTGGAATTGTTATTTAGTGTATGCAACACACTTTCAGGAACAGCAGCTTCATGACTCTGGACCTCCTTACTTCTGGTAAAGTTGATGAAGTTAAGCCTCTTTGTGGCAAGTGAAAATGTCATCTATTAATGTTAATAAATGTCTTGAAAAATCTTGTCTTTTAAAGTCACCGAAGGCTTTATTCTTGCCTTCACAGAGTCACATTTACACAAATATCTTTTGTTTATTAAGGGTGAGAAGAAAACTATATTTATGTTCAACTTTTTCTTACAAGCAAATGGCAAGTTGTAGTACTTTAAGTCATATTTGAGTATGATCAGACCTAGAAAGAGAGAGCAAAAATCAGATAGGTCAGATATATAAATACCCATGTAAATAATGTCTACAGAGGTAGATATAATGTATATGTCAAGATATATAAATTAAATACATATAAGGCATACATAGAGATATAGATATGTATATCCATTTATATAGTTCACAAAACATTTACATAAGAAATACATATAACTTACCTAATTTTGATGTGATGAATGCTTTAGCTGTCCTTTCATACATTTGTGTAATAAGGGTGTAATTATATTCTCACTCTCCTTATTGCAAATTAATAACATGTAAATATAATCTGTAAATGTAATTAGCTTTTACATACGATAAAAAATATTGTTTACCTTTCATAGAATCATAGAATCATGGAATGGTTTGGGTTGGAAGGGACCTTAAAGCTCATCCAGTTCCAACCCCCCTGCCATCAGCAGGGACACCTTCCACTAGACCAGGTTGCTCAAAGCCTCATCCAACCTGGCCTTCAACACTTCCAGGGAGGAGCAGCCACAGCTTCTCTGGGCAACCTGGGACAGTGTCCCATCACCCTCACAGGAAAGAATTAATGTTTTAGTTTCTATACAAAATAAAGAAAGATTTAGTCCAGGATTGCCTACTTTCTCAACCCAATAGATGGTATTTAAAAACTTTACTATGGCTAGGATCACAAGACACATGCCTGAGAAGTCAGGCACATATAGATATATAAACCACCTCCTGATGTGGTTTATAAGCATGAGATAGCAAAAAATTCCAATCGAGTTACCATTTCCTTGTATGATGCTAGCCTGGGCATGAAACAGGGTCCCCAGGCAACCTAATCACTGCAGCTCCTGATAGCTCACTTCAACCAGAGCTGTAATCCCATTGATCGTATTCTTCACCTGAGCAGTTGCTTGTTCACCTTTAGTCTAGCAATTGCTTCAGAGGATGAATGTTCTTAAAAGAAATTAAGTCACAAATAATTGATATAGATAGGCTTGGGCAGCGAAGGACAAATACCAGGCATGCAAGAGTTTTCACGAGCTTTGATACGTGGTTTGATTGTGCTCATGGTGGGGACCACTGTCCCCTGTGGCATCCTTTTCCCTTGCACAGCCACTGAGGGCTTCTTAGCCAGGTAAGAGTGTCTTTTCGTTCAGTGCTGTGCCAGCTGCGCCACATTGATTCTTTGGCATGTCTGCACTGTGCAAGGATGTGGTGCAGAGGTGCGGAGATTAAACCTGCCCTGAGCTGTTACGTCTGCACTGTGAATTGTAGTGTCATGTGGAGACATTGGCTTGAGTCCCATCAATGGTATATTGCAATAGAGTTATTCCATGACCAAGCTGTCCACAGTTCTCCATTAGCTCTGAGATCTCTTACCTATATTTTCTCTGATAAATTTGGTCTTTGTTATTCACAAACGTTTCTAACTCTTGATCATTTCAGCACATAACTTCATTTCAATTGTAACAGAATTAGACCTTCATGGGACATGGTAAAAGCCTCACAAATTTTAAAAAATCCCAACCAGAAACAAGATAAGAACTTGTGAAATACACTTTTGTACTTGTGCCATAGGCAGAAAATGAAAGCAAATGTAACTTTTTAGATATAAGAACATATTTTCTTGCTCATAGACTACCGAGCATGGCTGACTCCTGGCCTGTGACTCTCTCCAGTCCTACTGTAGACCAAATATAGCAACAATGAAAACAACAGCTTATTACTATGTGAGGACTTACTAATGTTCTGAAATATAAAGGGATCAATACACAGTTCTTTTCCAAAAGGCAAATTCAGGCCAGTTGTTATTCTACTGTCAATGTCAAAGTACAAAATAAAGGAAATAGTGACTGAGACAATCGCTAGCAAAAACTGAGCTCCATAACTGTACTCAGAAAAGCATAAAAGTTAGCCAGAAGTGTGGCTGGCAATCCTCATACTGTTAAGTAGGCTGAATTAGGGTTTCTCCTGACTACATTTTTTTGCAAAGTTGCATTCAGACCAAGGAAGAATCCTATTATGGAATTACTGATTATAGAGAGTCACTGGAGCTCATTGCCTCCACGGATCAGGCGGTTTCAGGATAGATACCCTCAGAAGTGGCTTTCAGATAAATGGAGCCATGCCGTGTGCTCTCACAGAAGTCAACCACAGTCTTGTGCTGCTGCATCAAGAGAATTGATCTAGGATTGATTGACCAGCTTTGCCCTGAATAGGGATAATCATTTGCTTCTTAAACTTCTATCCAATGCTTTGGCAGGCAGAAAGCCTGCACTAGTGCCAAATCAGTAATTACTTTACTAGCAGCGATGACATGTATGCCTGTTCTGCATGATCCTATTTTGTTGCTTCTGTTGTTGGCTGTGAACAACTCTGTACTTCAGATAATAGGAACCTCATCCCTGCATCTGTCTCTCAGCAGGGTGAGCTTTAACCTCGCCTTTGAACAGGTTTTAAAGAGGAAGAGGAAAATACATCAAAGCAACAAAAAGGGAAAATGCATGAACAGGTACTGACTTGGTAGATACGTCAGGAAAAAAAACAGCATATGCTGTCTCAAGGATAATAAAGGCCACATTGCTGTAGTGGGCTCTGCACGTGCATGAGGACCATTGAAAGGTGGAGGCCATTTTTGCTGGGAAAAGTTACCACAGTGCCTCAATACATTCTTAACACACATGGATTGTGCCACATGGCATTGTAATCAGCAGTCCATAAGGGTCTGTCTTCTGTTATTCTATTCTATTCTATTCTATTCTAT
>NW_010306030.1:0-56046 GCF_000700745.2 Antrostomus carolinensis
ATGGCATCCCTTCCCTCCAGCGTGTCAACTTTGGACCTCTCTTCAGCTAGATCTCAGCTGGTTAAAGGAGTTATGCAAACTTCCCCAACCAGTATTTCACCTTGCTGTCCACTCAGCTCTGGTAGCTTGTATTAAAAGGCACCTCTCAGTATCCCTTCAGGGCCAGAAAAGCACTATGAATTAATTCAACCTAGCAGTTCAATCTCTACAAACTTGCTACAAACTAATGAAATTACATGGTCAAGCAATGACAAACTTGTGCTATGCTTAAGCTCCTTTAATGTTAGTTTCAGACACCTAAGGTAACAAAAAGATACTTCAAGAAAGGCTTGTTATTTAATGAATCTCTGATAAATGTAAAATTGTGATGTTGTATTAATGCTTAGGTAACTTCTACCATTAGATGTCAGGCAGTGGGGAAAAAGTAAAGAAGGAAAAGATTATATATTTTCCTTTATTTGACCTTCTTTAATATAATCTTTGTTACAAGTTCTGTATTGATATAACTCTTTATGAAAATTTATTTACTTTCCAATGGGTACTTTGTGCTGATTAAGTGAGAAAGGATTACCTTCTTTCCTGCTATTTATGGCATAGCTAATGATTTTCTTTGGGGTGAATAGCTTCTTATTTATCTTCAGATGCTTTCCTTGACAGGGACAAAGTCAGGACAAAAAGGTCTTGATTGCTTCTTTTGCTACAAGGTAAAAATATGGGGCTGCTTCCTGTAAATGGTTCTACTCACCCAGGTATTCTCATATGTATGGGTCATATTTTCTATATAAAGGTTGTTCCCTGTAATTTTGAAGATTACAGTAAAAAGATCTATCCATTACTCAAGTTATCTAAAATACTGGTGTATTTCTAAGAAGCATTTGGTTTAAAATAGTATAGCATTATTCTGGTTTTATTAAAATGCCCTGCTATGCAACTGCCCTTCCATTTATAGTAGTTTCACTTTCAGGATACCTGTGTTTTGGAAAAGCTTTAAAATCAGATGAATCATCAGTTCTCCTGGGAAGCACTGCTGGCTTTTTGCCCCATATGCAGACATTTTCTAATACAGTCATTAGGACAGTTCCTATCCCTCTGTCATATTACAAAATTAATGAGTTCTTTTCGATAATGTTACAAAGCCCATAAGACACAACATAGCAAATCCTTCCCATTTCACTTCAATAGCGAGGTTTCAGCCTCTGAGATAGATTGGTATTTGCAGGATCACACGTGCAAAGGAAAGGTGTCAGCCTTACAACTGATTTCTGTTGTAGATTTTGTTTGTCCCATGTTAGAAAAGCAGCTGTTTGCTGAAATTCTGTGGAAATCTCCTCAAGCATTTGGCATAAAGAAGTAGTGTTTCTTTCCTGTAAGTGCAATCTATTACCCTGTTTCTCTTAACCAGTATAATATACTATAACTACAATGAATCTATTTGCATTTAGGTTTTACATATGGTAATATTTTAATAATTGCCACATGGCTCTTCGGAAATTTCTGATAACAGTAGCAATGACACATTTGTAATGGGATGTCCCAGTGCAATTCCATCAAATTAGAAAAAAGCATAATGGAAACATGAGACAGATTTAGCAGTAAAAGTATCCTTACCTTCATATGTTCCACTTTCTAAGAGAGCACCACTTTTCTCCAATTCCATAAAGTCTTCAACAGTGATGAAAATATAGTCCACACCAGGGACTTCCCCCTCCTTATGTGGCCTTGTGGTGCCTATTAATAAAATGAAAGATACACTGTCAAGCACATGACCTAAATGTAGAATGATCTTTTTGAAAGTTTTGGAAAATTTACAAAGTAAACTGTTTATACAATACATTATATAGCACCTTCTCCTTGAGAGGATGTCTTCCAAAACCACATAGCTACATTTGTTGAAGCTGACAGAGATATACAAGATGAATGTTTAAGATCATGCCAGTCATTCATAGGATCCGTATTATATATTCTCACTAATGAAAACGTATCATACTGCTATTCTTTTCACGTTACTAGTAAGACCCTCAGTGACAGCAAACATCCAGAGGTAACACAAATCTTTGATGTGTATTTTCTATGGCTTCAGACAAACTCTGGCTAAAATTAATCTACTTCATGATCTTTTAAGCATAGAATAGTTTAGTTGGAAAAGACCATTACGATCATCTAGTCCAGCCATAAACCTAGCATTGCCAAGGTCCCCAAGAACCACATCTACATGTCCTTTAAATACCTCCAGGGATGGTGACTCCACCACTTCCCTAGGCAGCCTGTTCCAATACTTGACAACCCCTTCAGTGAAGAATTTTTTCTTAATATTCAACCTAAACCTCCCCTGTAGCAAGTTAAAGCCGTTCCCTCTTGTCCTATTACTTGTTATTTGGGAGAAGAGACCAACACCCACCTCACTACACCCTCCTTTCAGGTAATTGTAGAGAGCAATAAGGTCTCCCCTCAGCTTCCTCTTCTCCAGACTAAACAATCCTAGTTCCCTCAGCTCCTCATAAGACTTGTTCTCCAGCCCCTTCACCAGCTTCGTTGCCCTTCTTTGCATACACTCCAGCACCTCAATGTCTTTCTTGTAGTGAGGGGCCCAAAACTGAACACAGCACTCGAGGTGCGGCCTCACCAGTGCCAAGTACAGGGGGCTGATCACTGCCCTACTCCCGCTGGCCACGCTGTTTCTGATACAGGCCAGGATGCTGTTGGCCCTCTTGGCCACCTGGACACACTGCTGGCTCATGGTCAGCCAGCTGTCAATCAACACCCCCAGGTCCTTTTGGAGTGTTTTAGGTCCTCCTCAGTTTCAGAGTGTTTGAAACATCTTAATCAATGAATCCTTTACCAATACCATGGTGATTACACCACACTCACACGGTTCGGTTTCAAGACTGTCAGCACTGGGAAGTGACTAGAAACCAGATCTTCCATTTCCTGGACAAAATTTTAACATTATGATACTGTGCAAAAGATGCTATCTCTTCCTCAGTTATTAATCCACCACCTTAAACACTGTATTGTGACTCTCATTTATGCAGTAGTAATTCAGGCGTCTCTTCGGGTCAGCTAACATCCAATCTATTTCATCTGCTTTTTGATGTCTATTATTCAGTCATCTGCATTTAAACCTCGAATAATTTTGTGTGAAACTCATCATGAGATTAAGAAAACTAAGTGTAATTGCTTACATTTCTGCCATGTGTATAAACTATTATCGTCAACAGAAATCTCATCAATGGTGGAAGCAAGAGATTTATTCAGCTGCCTACCTGCTAAGAGGTCAATTCAGTTGGCCATACATAGGTCTCTGTGGGATGCCTTAGATATCCATATGAAGCTAGCAGATACACAAAGGACAAAGTATCCCTAGCATCATCCTAAAGGTTTAAAATTATCCTTTGCACTGCCCAAAATAACAGCTGTCTTAATCTCATACTGAATCCTACTCTATAGTTGGATCTAAGGGAGAATTCTGTGCAACAAAGAATACATTAGAACTGCAAGGTTCTCTCAGTGACAATGTCAGGACTCCCACACTCTCAGTGATTCCTACTGCCTAGAGCTCAGCTTTGTCAAAGCACTGGATGGCCTTCAAACTCCTTGCTGTCAGTGAACACATAGAGACATAATGGTGCCTTAGTTAGGTTATCTGGACTGCTTGGCATAGACGCCTTTCCTCACAGGAAGCTTGAATGTCTATGGGAAAGACTGAATGAGCCTGAGAAGCTAATATTTCAGTAGCTAACACCAAGAATATGTTTTGATAAATCTATAAGACACTTTCCCTCATTCATCTGATTCCAATTCCTTTTTCATCTCAACATTTAAAACTAAAGCCCATCTTATTTGGCTGTTTATTTCTGGGAATTTAATATTAGCAGAAATGGGTTCATTAGGATTATTACTATTGTGTTTCAGGGATGGTATGGTTAAAACATTCAGACACTTGGATTACCCATAAATATGATGAATTTACTCCCCATACAATATCTGACCCTTGAGGATGCAGCAGCATCCTCAAAGATCTCCAGCCCTTTGTGAGAACTGTGCAGAAGCACAGGGATTCTGGCAAGGCCTCGAGCTCCTGGGAGCTCTGCTAACAGCACAGGCATCAGATGTTTGATCTGCATGCTGTTTCTCAAGGATTTTTTCATTCCCAAAGTCTATTGACAGGAACAATCTTCTTCATAAAGCACTTTGGCAAATCAGGGCTATGTTATTCCAAGACATGGCACAGGGAAGAAGCTGGCATATTAGATGAGTACCTCTAGCTTAATGTTTCTTCAATATTTTTTTACGTAGCCAAACTAGGTTTACCAGAAGTTTATCAATCAGACAAAAACACAAGTTATATAAAATGTGGAGGTAAGCCCTTCTTTGAGTGGAAAGTTAGACTAGTTGACCTACTGAGCTCCCTCTCAATCTAAATTTTCAATGGTTCTACTACATTAAGTGTTAATACACTGCAGTTTATTTTAAACACATAGATATTCAGCAGTTGTATTCAGAGATGACAGTAAAGTCTCACAGGAGGTCCAACAACAGACTCAGTTATCCCTGTGTTTCTCTACTTTGGTCACAGTGCTTGGTCAACTTGCCTAGAAAAGTGTAACAGACTAAATTTCAGATTCTCAATCCCTCTCTTAAATTGGAAGCTGAAGATCTGATCTTTCTGCTCTTAGGTGACTTAGTAATGTTCTTTCAGATACGGTACATATATGATAATGTTTACATATGCCCTGCACTATGAATTGAATATTCTGGCTAATCTGCTTCCCCTATTTCAAATGAACTCCATAGTTCAGTTAGAGACTAATTCTGTATCCTTAATGCAGAGGTTAACTCTAGCCTGTCTGTTCTCCCATCAAATTGCTCATCACCTATCCCCACATGTAAGGTAGCCATGAGATGCCTTGTATTTAGAGCTGCAGATGTAATCATTATCTTGTTCTATAACACTCCCAAGATTTCAAATAGTTCCCATTTTGCTTCAAGATGAGACTAATGAATTTTTGTGGCAAAACCAAAAGACACAGAACTAACTCCACTTCAGAATCGCCAGTCTGCTACTGTACACAGCAGCTGCTTAATTTAGTCTCCCTGAATCTCAGTTTTCCTTTGATTTTCCTAGTTGCCTAAATAGCTCTTGGCATTTCTACAGTATATTTTACTTTTTCCATTTCTCTTGCACCCCATGGTTTCACTAGGTATTCCAGCATGGAGATGAGGAATCCTTTCTCTTGAAAGCTGAATTTAAATGGGTAAATTACACAAATGGAAAAGCAGATTTTCTAGAAAATTTCCTGCCAGTTCTACCTATACCTGCTATGTTTGTCCTATAATACCAGGAGATAATACTGTCACCCAGATGGTAACATGAATGGTTCTAGCCTCTTTTCTTATAATAAAGTCTTTCAGGCTCCTTAGGGAGTCTGCTGTAAGAGCTCTGCATTGTGAGGGTTGTACTCCTACAAGATGTCAACTACTCACCTCCTTCAAAAAATGGAGAAAAGAGCAAACCATTATCACTAGTTGCATGTATTCAGGTTGACTTTTACCCCAGGTACAGCAGTTTCCATCCCACCAGAACTTTATAGCTTCTGATAAAATCTTACTGAGTCTCATTTCCCTCCTGCATCTGTTCTCATCCCCTCAGCTGGGAGGACCTGAGATCTTGCAAATGGTTAAAGCAATTCCCTGGCTAATGGAATAATCAATAGTTATTGCCTCTTTTACTCATTCACCCTGGAGGAACTGAGTTGCTGCTATTAATACTTCTGCAGTCCTTTATACCTTTCTGTAAGTACAACAGGGTTTGCAGTGTGCAGGTTTACAGACTTGGAGGCAGTTAGTGGAAAATCTTAAACACTCATCAAAGGCTGAACATTGAAGTCTACATATAGGAATCTTACACACTATAGGTGATTTTTCTTTTTTCCTTGGTTTTAAACTAATGTAGAGTTAATGTTCTTAAGAGTTTTTGTCTTTAACTACATTCATATAGATAGATAAGCAGGCCTAAATGCTGTGGTGATTCAAGACTTAAAGCAAACAATTCCAACCCTCATATTTTTAGACACACAACACCTCTTGTTATACAGAATCAAGGCTTAATAGGACACACTTGCTACTGCTTACAATATTTATTCTTTATTAATGTAAAATGAAAATAGGAATGCAGTTAGCTTTTTGTTGCCATGGTAACATATGAAAAAATATTTTTAAAATTCCATAATGAAAGGACATGATACTTTTAGATCTTGCATGATCAAAACCAGCAAGGGATATTTAGATGACAAATGCAATCTATTGTTGCTGTTGAACAGAAGACACAAAAGGAGTAGCTTGCAAGTAATCAAAACTAGTCCATACAAGCAAGTGCTGTCACACAACATGTAGGTACCTTAGAAATTACAGTAGCTTGGTCTACAAAATTTGGACTGACACTGACCTTCTTTGATTTCAGAAGCACCGCTTGCATTGTACTTCTATTTGCTCTCAAACACAATATTAAGGTCATTCACTGAGCAACTACATTGTCAGGATTTATAACTTCAAGATGGATAGTTGGTGCATTTTAAAGATATTTAACCTATGTGGCAGATCTTTTTGTTAAAAAACCAGAAGTCCTTTGCCTTTGCAGCTTGTTTCTTCTTCTGGTCTACAGGGAAAACATGGTGTTTCACCATTCTTCAGTGCAGGCTTTCCATACTCAATGTTATGTTATGTTATATAATGGTGCTGTGTTTCTGGACAGGAATTAGGTCTTGTTTACATAAACAGCTTTTGAAAGAACATTTTTCTTTTAACTGAGTATAAGGTACCTGAGAGTATAGACACCTAAGAAATCTTTACAATAACTAAGAAAGGAAGTGTGTTAATTTAATAGCAATAAACTATTTTTTAAATACTGCTTATATGAGCTTGGGGAACAATAAGTAACATCTAACATGAAAGTTTTATGCTGACTGCTACCACAGA
Organism: Antrostomus carolinensis; assembly: GCF_000700745.2. Lineage (NCBI taxonomy): Eukaryota > Metazoa > Chordata > Aves > Caprimulgiformes > Caprimulgidae > Antrostomus > Antrostomus carolinensis. The sequence continues at coordinate 6,976 of NW_010306030.1, forward strand.
CTGGAAAAACGGTCAGTTCATGTAGTGTTCAGTCCAGATTCCCATTATTAGTAAAAAACTAAAATTATTAACTCTGGAAGAACTCCAGGGTTGTAAAGCTCCATAACATTTGTACAGGTAGGAGAACAACTAGGAATTTTTATGTGCCTTTATTAATCTCAGAATCCAAGTACATAATTATAACAGATTAGTGCTTATCTGGGGACAAGGTGCTCAGTCTGAGTTTGAAAATATATCTACTTCTTAGAAGCACTGAGTCTTCATGGTCTCTGTTCAGCTCTGCTACTTTCAAAAGTAGGAAAAGTGCTCTCTCAGTATTTCTTTTATCACACAAAACTACTCCATGTAGTTTCGTGTGATGGGAAAAAAGGCAAATTTATTTTTGCATCAGCATGGGAATATGAATATTAGTTAAAAATCCTAGAACCATGACAGGAAAGACTCAGGAAGGTGTCCTGTGCTCAGTAGCATAGACACATTTTCAAGAACACTTCATCCTTGCACAGTAAATAATCTGTATTTTAATCTTTTTACAAGTGTAGTACAGCATGAGTAGTGTTCTTAGTAGAGTCTATATGATTGCCAGCAGAGTAGAAGTAGAGGTCTTAGTCCCTGCATGGTTCAATACCTGCTCACAAACTTTGTGCACAGGTTTCAATGCTTCAAGCTTATAGGTATATTTTAAATATTTATATTACTACATTTTTTAATTGCAAGTTAAGGGCAAACATGGCACACCTCTTTGCTATCCAAGCACCTTCACAGTTATTTAGCTGATTTACATCTGGATTCACAAATTGGTTCCTACTGCACGCAGTAAATACAAAAGTAAAGTGTGTCTTTGCCACAAGGATTTACAGTGTAAATGAAAGGCACAGTAATAAAATAGCCCTTTTTGCATAATGTTCTACCCCTAGATTCATTTTCCAAATGTATGGAAGCAAATAGGGCCTTATTGTGCTTATTTGTTCCAAATAAAACAAAACATAAAAAGAAAAAAAAATCTTTAATATATAAAGCCCCTTTATTAGACATTCTACTGAAAATTTGTTCTGTAATTCTGCTCTGTACAACAGCTTGCTGTGGAAAGCAGTACACCAGGCTGTCATACATTGCAGTAGCTGGAGGGATCCCTCCTGCAGAAACAGACTGCTAATCTTTAATAAACTTCAGCTGAGCCCTTAGTATGACCTTGTATACACCTTGCCTTAGAAAAATTCAACAATGTTTAATTAGCTCTTTTGTTTGTTTGCCAGATTACTCTGGGACACTATTACTGTGAGGAACTGAAATGTATGGAAAATTATACCTATCTTGTCAAATTACTAACTGCATTAAGCAGAGAAACACCACATTTGTCTTGATCTACTGAATTACCAGCTGAAGACAATAATAAACATAATTTTCAAGTAAAGTGATTTTAGAAGCACTACAAAGCAGGAAGCTTCAAGTGTTTATGATACTTTGCATAACAACAACATAAAACACAATAGTATAAGCCCCTTCTTGCCAAGGGTCATGAAGAGAAAAAGTTTTTTTCTGTTTCTAAGTGTGCAACACCAGCCATTTCTCTGATGCATCCCTATAAAAATAATTGCAGAGGCAAAGGGATGAATTCCAGATTCCTGAAAACATTTTTCAAGGGTAATAGTTCCAAACTGTATTAATAGGCAGGTTGTTGGCCAATGGGATCCTGAAGATCTTCAAGTTCACAAATTCAAACACGACTAGCAAAGGTGCTAAATGCTCTACAGTGAGGCAAACCCAGGCATTCAGCGGTTGTTAGGTTGTGAGACTGCAGCGTCATTTGCAATGTTACCTGGACACAGATTAAAAAATCGGACACTATTTGGAAGAAAGAAGGTGTTTTTACTATCTCCAGGATTTTCTGACCAAGTTTTAGTAGCAAAGAAAAGCACTTAGCCATAATTCATCACAGAACTTATAGTTTCATTTCTGGATATTTAATTCATGTGAATTAAAAGGAAGTTTTCCAATTCTGGTACATCATCAGCATCCAATGATATTAGCAGAAATAATAGATTAACTACATGGCTCAACCCACTGTGCACTAAAATTAGGTGGATAATTTGTGTCATCAAAAGAAACTCTCTCTCTCAAAAAAAGCCTGACCTGTATTTTTAACTGTTTCTAGTACACCTTGGGATTAATGACATCGTTTGTAAAATTCTGATTTTTTTCTGAAGAAGTAAAATGTAAGATTGTGAAAAGCAGTCTTAATGGACTGTGTACTAGGTTGTAGTGCCCATGTTCTATATTATCACATAACTCTTAGGACAATATATTTTATTTTTTACAGTCTAAAAAAGAGACAGTGACTTCCTGGATTTGAGATCTACAATGCACACAGTGACAGATAAACATGTCCTTTATGGAAAGAATATGCATTAAACCTGTGGTTCTTTAGATTTTAACTTTTTCTAAGCTTGAGACATACGCATTAGGTAAGCTAGATAAGCTCCTGCCTAGTGGTTAGCAGGATTATTACACTCCAGATGCATATATCCTTTCAAATACTTTTTTTAAGATTCAATATGCATTCAGTAGCTTCTGATTAAACACAGCCTGGGCTCTCTATGTGTTCTTTTGGTTTCATGCAATGTGACAGACACTGTACCATGTGCATAAAACCAGCCCAAAGATAATTTATGCATTTTAAAAATTAAGTCATATCAGAGCTGACCAGCAAAGTAAAAGTTGGAGATGGGAATGACAGTAGTTCTAGCTGAGGACTGATGGTAGGAAGGTTATTTGTTTATTTGGTTAATTATAGGAGGATCACTGGAACCAGCAAGACACCCAGAGAAGAAACACAGCACAAGAGCTGTAGGCTGAGACAGATACTTGAAGACTTTTATTTAAAATAAACCATGGCATATCCAGAGCTACTCATTGCACCATGTGAGGATTTGACCATTGCCCTTCCACGCCATTATCCTGTGACAGACACTGATACACTGGGTGGTCCCTCTACAAATGTGACTCATTGCCTGGTAATCGTGACATGCATTGGGTCACTTTCCTGCTGTTGGTGAATTCCTCATTAAGTCTGCAGAATACTTTCTTTTAAGGACAACTCTGACCCAGCATTAAGCCCAGTGACACATGCTTCACTGCCAGCACAGCATTTGAGCAAATAAAACACAGGAAAGAAACAAGTGAATTGCTCTAAAGAAACATCTAAGAACTGAAATTTGAAAACCTGATAATAAATAGGTGGTAGGTTGTGCTGGTAGGAAGACAAGGGTTATTTTGGTTAATTAGGAACTTGTAGAGCTAATAAATAATGAATAAAGTCCAAGATTTTTTTTTTTTTGTACATGCTTTAGACATTCAATGTTGCTCTTTCATGGACTTCCACTCTTTCAGATAAAGATATATATTGAAACATAATGATAAATCTTTACCCCTTTTGGAAGTCTAGGCACTGATTCCCGTTGCACAAAGTTGTTTACACCCCCATAAAGCTTTATTCCAATTAGAACTACCTGGAGAATCAAGTCATGCATTAGGGCATTCTGATGAATCATGTAGGCATGAGCATTTATGTTTCCATATATTCCTTCAGATTTATAAAAATCTGCTAATGAGATCTAGACACAGACTTCTATGTTACTACTAAAATAAAGGTACATCTAATTACACGCAAAATGCTTTTTACTACTAGAAAAGCTTAATTAGAACATGATTTCTTGAGGCCTTTGGAAGAACAAAGCCTTTTCTGGGAAATGTCTGACTTTTTGCAGCTCTTCAAGAAGACAGATGATATAGTTAAAGAACTACTTGCATACTAGTCTGTTGGCATATATAGGTCTGCTAAACAGTCAGGTATTCCATCCAAACTTTTTCCCAATGTTAGCAATTCCATTATTCCTACTGAGAAAACAACTGATTGAAGCATCAATGGAAATATTATGAAGTGAGATCTGGGATAGTTTGTTCAACTGTGATGTTAAAACATCTATTTATACCGCACATTAATACACTTTCAGAAATCCTGGAAACACACCAGATCTGGAATAAGGGACAACACTTCCGCTATCAACAATAGAACCTACCTGTTTACTACTTGATTTTATTAACATCATGAACAAACTGTTGTGCATTATTTTTGTTAGGCAGCTTGTACATATTATTACAGAGGACTGAAGAACCTGCTTAAATCATATACAGACCATAGTGTACCTTGAAAGATATTGCCATGCCTGCAATAAAAACTTTTAAACTGAAAAAATACTAATATTCAGTCTACATATTTTATCCAAACTTAGGGACCCAGTCACCCTGTATAATGTCTATTTAATACCATATTTTAAAAGGATTTGTGAAGTTGTTAGCTGTTGCTAATAAATCTCTGAAAATATTTATAAATGGATTTTCTAAATCTACAGTCTTACTTTGAGAGGCATTAAAAGAGGGACTGTGGAAAAGGCTACCATAACAACCAGCCACAGATGTATTCCTAAGCCAAATTCACTTCAGCTGTTTTGGAAGTTTATGTCAATAATGTAGAACAGTTAATTAATGAATCAATAGTATGAAACAATAACAGGATTTTAAAGGTTATTTACTGATTAGGGCAGATGACATACAGAAAAATGAGCAGAGTTTATACTTAAAATAGGGAATCTAGCTAATACATGCAAATGAAAAAAAAAAAAGAATCTGTACTTAAAACGGGGCAGTCTTCAGACACAAGTCTAAAATTCTCTCTCTGTAGTCTGTAGTTGTGTCCTGCCGTACCTCTGAACAATCTATCCAACAAGGCATGGGAGCAAGCACAAATCCAGAGCACATCTCTTTTTTCTGAATCAGAAAGTACTTTGGTAAACTACAATGGATGGTGTCTGAATAGTAGAAGAGAGTTACAAGTTACCTGGTTTTTCACTATCTTCCAACCCACTGTTAGTTTTGCTGGTTTTATTCCTTGGCTTTCACCCCCAAAGTTGATATATACAGTCAAATCTCTGCACCATTCACCAGACAGCTGGACTAGACTTTGGTTTGGTGACAAAAAATACTCATATGTATTAGCAGATATTGCTGCACTCATTTTTAATGAACAGAGTTCAAATAAATGAATGAGTGGCTGTGCAATACTGTGTGCAACAAAGAATCACAGAATGGTTAGTTAAGGTTGGAAGGCACCTCTGAAGGTCATCTAGTCCAACCACCCAGCTCAAGCAGGGACTCCTACAGCTCATGAACCAGGATTCTGTCCAGACGTATTTTGAATATCTCCAAGAAGGGAGATTCCACAACCTCTCTGGGCAACCTGTTCCAGTGCTCAGTCACCCTCACAGTAAAGAAGTTCTTCCACGTGTTCAGATGGAACTTACTGTGCTGCAGTTTGTGCCCACTGCCTCTCGTCCTATTGTTGGGTGCCAGAGCCTGGCCCCATCCTCTAGACACTCTCACTTCAGATATTTATAAACATTAATCAGATCCCCTCTGAGTCATCTTTTCTCCAGGCTGAATGGGCCCAGCTCCCTCAGCCTTTCCTCATATGAAAGATGCCCCAGTCCTTTAATCATCTTAGTTGCCCTTCACTGGACACACTCCAGGAGTTCCATGTCCTTCCCTGTACTGGGGAGTCCAGAAGTGAACACAATACTCCAAGTGGGGCCTCACCAGGGCTGAGTGGAGGGGGGAGATTACCCCTCTCAACCTACTGGCAACACTCTTCCTAATACAACCTGGGATACCATTGGCCTTCCTGGCCACAAGAGCACACTGCTGGCTCATAATTAACCTGCTGTCCACCAGGACTTCCAGGTCCTTCTCCGCAGGGATGCTTTCCAGGAGGTAAGCCCCCAACCTGTACTGGTGCATGGGGTTATTCCTTCCCATATGCAGGACCCCACATCTTCCCACCAGCAGCAGATTAACAGCTGAAGTTCCAGGTGGCCAACTGCTCTCCAGAGAGCAAAGCAAAACCTGAACTGAGACGCAGGGAATGGTATTCCCTCAATAGGGATCCCATCAGTGCTAGACAGGATTTCTTATTGTGGATGCCACCACATGAAGCTTTGAGCAGAAGGAGAACTCATGCTGAGAAGACTGCTTCCCACGGCAGCGCTGCTCTGTCCAAGTAGAAGCACATTGCTCGTGTGCAGATCAGAGGCTATCGAAAGCTGTACCTCTCAGGCACATTCGCAGAGCAAGCACATGTTTTCTTGTCTGCTTGCAGAGTAAGAGAAAGCTTCTTGATCCCTCTTTCCTCCTCTTATTTTTGACTACAAACAGCAAAACTAGGATAACAATGTGGAGTCCCTGGTAAAAACTTTTCTGGTGCTCTTTGTCCACTGTTTCTCATAGGGAATAAAGTTTTGACTGAACTACAAACTTGTACAGTAAAATCCAAGGAAACATAATGTATGATTTTTCTGTTCTAAAAAGTTAAGTTAAAAACAGCAGGAGAAAAAATGTATTCTCCATCTTTCAGATAAATGAATGCATCATGGAACACTTCTACTATTTATTCAGAAAAGAAATGTATTATTTTGAAACCATCTTAGTTTTTATATTAAATTATTTTCGCTAAAAACATGACTCCTCATAAAAAACCCGACTATTAGAAATGGATTTCTTCCCATCTGTATTTCAGGAAAAAAAAAACTATTTTCAGCTTAACTCACATTATTAAAAAAAAAATAAAAATCATTCTTCAGTAAAAAGTTGAATAAATTATTTATATAGGAGTCATTATTTTATAGCATACTCAGAAACTTAAAAGTGCCTGCTGCAGATTTAGATATTGTGACTATCCTCAAGTTTTTAAAAGAAATTTAAAAAAACCTGGTTCATTCTTCTTCTTCAGATAAAAAAAAAAAAAAGAGCTTAGATTTAACTTCAAAGGAAGCAAATACAGTGAAGGTGAAGAAATAAATGTCACGTAATTCTGAACACAGGGAAATCCACTGCTATTCATATCTCCTACAGGAATTATTTCTGAGGTGTAACTACAGCACTGGTGAAGGTCATTTCATAAAGACTGTACTCTCCAACTGATGGACAATTTCCTTATTTTAGAGGAACATAAGTGTTATATGTCAAAGGAAGCAAATACAGTGAAGGTGAAGAAATAAATGTCACGTAATTCTGAACACAGGGAAATCCACTGCTATTCATATCTCCTACAGGAATTATTTCTGAGGTGTAACTACAGCACTGGTGAAGGTCATTTCATAAAGACTGTACTCTCCAACTGATGGACAATTTCCTTATTTTAGAGGAACATAAGTGTTATATGGAAGGTTATGTCTGAATAATGAAGGGCTTGGAACAACCTGAAAGATTTCAGTCCCAGGTGTGACCTTGATGCCCTTTTTGTCTTCTGTAGTGCTGAAAGAAGTTCAAGAGTTAATTCCACTTATTTTAGCTCCAAACTGATAGCAAGAACTTGCATCTGTTGCTACTAATGATAAAGGAGCAAATTAAAAGTACCTATATCAAATTGAAACATATCTAATTATATCGCTCTTATTTTTATGGATGTAATTAATTACTATTTATGAATTTGTAGCTCTAATAATTAGTATCAGAAAACTGAATTCCCTGAAGAGGGTGGGTCAATGATTCTAGCTCCCCAGCTATCGGGGAATGTGAATATTCCTTATTTTATAATTATGCCCTTTCTTTCCTTTTAAGCATATTAGCATTTCTGCTTCTTCAAAGTTCTGTTCTTGAACTCTGTACAGCTAGGTACAGTACTGTTATTGCTTTTTCACATTAATCATCTCTCTGATCCAAATCCTAATGATTTTTTTTTTTTTTTTTTTTTCTTCTGGCACACACACCATTAATACAGTGGTCCCTTCATTCCAATATGTAGAAGTGCCACTGCATTAAATAATGGTAAAATCTGTGATGAATTTATAACTTGTCAATTTACTGGAAGTGCTGTACATGACATACATACATTGCCTGACAAATAGCTCATTCTATTAACTCAGATGTGTGCTTGTCCTGAAGTATGGCTCATGTTCAGACACTACCGTTTTAGAAACCTTTAGGCCAGCTTAGCTTCTCCTTATTTGAGCAGTGGTCAATCTCTCTGCTGAACAGTGTATCTTGAAAATAAATTACCTTAATGAAAAAAAATACAGCATAATATTTGTATTTTTACTGTGTGTTTTTATTCCCTTTATATCCAGTAGCCCTAGAAGCCTTAAATCACTGTTTTGGGGGTATTATCCTTTTAGTCTCATCCTTTTGCTTAAGATCTCTTGAGACAGTTGACAGCTGCTCAGTTTCTCAGGGTAGGGGAATAACAAACAGTTATAATAACTACTTGCAGGTGTTTACATTCACCCTGGTAAAACAGAGTTTCTGACAACCATTAAAGGTAGTCTTCCATGCTTTGGCTAACAAAACCATATGTTCTTATCCCCACTCATGAGAAAACTGAAATTCTGGTGATGTGATGGAATTGTGGTGTTAATGTCTAACACAGCGTCGTGGATTTTCAGGGGATATTGTTATCCACAGTTTGGGAAAAACTCTGTTAAATCAGCATATATATGTTGTATGTACGACCTAAATCTCTACAACTGATTCAAAGGATGCTTGACCAAACACCCTGATTTTCCACCCTGAATTGTCTAGATCAGAAAAATGGTTTATTTTTCCATGGCAATCTTTCAGAAGTGCATAGAGATTACATGTTAGAGTGAAAATCCACATTTAAAAGCACAAATAGATTAGTATAGAATCTAGAAGTGCTTATTCCCACATTCTTGTAAACTGATCCCATAGCTTCCACTTAAGCTTTTCTGCTTATTTAATTACGTGTATTTTCATCAAAATGCTGACAGTAATATCAGGAAAACTTTCCATTGTTACTTAGATTTGAGTTTCTCTAGCCATTTCCCCAGCTGCCATGGAGTAGGTCCTTTCATTTATTTATTTATTTTGTCCAAAAATGGGGTGGAGGGAGAGAAAAAAAAGGAAAAAAAACCCCAGAAGTTGTATTTTTGGAAATCTGTTGTGCTTTTCTTTACTAATGCAGTACTGTTCTGCTGCTCCATCCTAATATCAAGCTCCCAAAAGGAACAGCTAATGCCCACCGATGGTTTCACAAGCGTGCCGATACAATTCAGTGCGGGCCTGTGCTGTGTGACTGTGTATTCAGCAGAGAGTGATTTCAGTCAGCCTGACATTCTAGCTCCTCCACTGACTTCAGAAGACATTTAGAATCAGTAGCCTCCTGCTTATTAGCCTCCACTATGTGCTTAAAGTTAGGTGAGATGAGCCTAAACTAAAGCGTTTTTGCGCTAGGCCCCAGCTAAGGGGTTTTCGCTAGATAAACCCAGCCAAGGCCCTTCCAGTCCAGGGTGTTTTCTCCCAACAAGCCCACCAAGAGACTTCACAAATTATACAAATGTCACTTTTCTAGAAAGCAGTTACCTGAAACATGGCCCCAGCTACTAGGAGGGGAGAGTTCATACTTCTGAGTAATTTAGTTTGGGTTCAAATAAATTATTGTGGCAATTAGTCCACTGGCTTAGGAATGACAACTTCAATCAGCTGAGCTTATCTGAAATGATCTCTGGAGTTGCCAAAAGAGAGAAAGTCTCTTTATTCTCATCTAAAAACCATACTACTGACAAACCTGGCAAATTTCCAGCCAGTGCCCAATCCAACAAGTAGACCGTGTTATCAATACACTCAGATGACAGTAGCTCCTTGAAGTTTTTTGCCTGTGAACAGAACATGAACCTGAATCAAAGTATATAAAGCGGATACCAACAACAAGCTGCAAGAATACAAATTAGCTTCTAAAACCTGAAAGTAAATTCTAACCAGGGTAAGAATTGACATAATAACACAAAATGTTCTCACCAGACACACCTTTTTGAATTTACCCACAAGAAGGGATGCACACTGCATGTTTGGCCTTGGGTAGAACACAGCACTTCTCAATGATGCCTACTACTTACTTCAAGACCTATACATTGCTACATGGTTAATGTTACAAGCTGGCCAATAAATTGGCAATGAGTATCTGAAAAGTGTTAAAGATCAAACTGTTAAAGATCATCAGCTACATCTGACCATGTAAATGATCCCACTCTTTTAGTAGAAAGACAAAAATTCAGTTTAAACTGATTCTGAAGACTAAATTAATTAGATTAACTGAATTTAAAGCTGCACTAAAAATGTGGTTATACAAAATCAGTGATTTCAGAAGCTGTTTCCTACTGCCTCTCCTCTGGTGCTTTTTTTTTTTTTTTTTTTTTTTTAAATCCACCAAAGTGTGGTTTTGCCTCTAGATAACACAGGAGGCATTAGAGACAATATTTTGCAATTGGTAATCTAATAACTGATAATTTCGAAGTGACTTCCCTAAAGTCAACAAGTGAAATAATAGATCTCTCCTTTCTCCTCCTGCAGTCAACAGCAAAACTGCAATTCACTGAAAGTAAGTAAGATTGGGCCCAAACATTAATAAATGAGAACTACATCATCAGCATCAATACAGAGTATCTACCAAATCATGAGCTCTCTGTGTCGTGAAGGATAAGTCACATATGTGCGTCCCATTTACATAACAAATGAGCATTTCCTCTCTTCAGTGAAACTGAAGCAGAAACCTCATTTCAGTGTCATTAATGAAAGCAAGAGAGCATACCTGAAAGATACACCTCCATCAACACTCAAGAAATGCTGGCCCATTACTTACAAATAATTTACGAGGTTTAATTTTAGCTTAATTTTTGGTAATAAAATTGAAAATCAAAATTTACTTCAGAGAAGTCAGAGAAATTAAATATGTCTCAGATAACTTTTAAGCTCAAAGACTGACAATGTCCAGACATATAGAATGAATGTATTTGAAGCATTTGCACTCACAAAAAATAATTGTGAAAATCCATCAGAACAAAAAATGAAATGAAATGTTTTTATCTTGAAGAATGTGTAGAGGAGAGTTGTCTCCTTTGAGACAACTTTTCAGCATCATGATCCTTTCTAGGAAAAGCTGGTGTCCCTACACTTACACTGCAGGGCTGACTTGCTACCAATGTTACTGTTGTGGCGGAGAAGAGGAAGAGAGGCAGTTTATTTTGGCTCAAGCTCCTTCCTTGTGTTTTTGCAGCACACATTTGTCACTAAGCTGTTTGAACACGAATACTGCTGTGCTCGCTCAGTATTACTCAGGGTATACTGCTGTATGCAGACTTGCCAAACCTCAGCTAATACTGCTGTTACAAATACCTCTCCAGGGGAGAACAACAATGAATTCTGGAAGGATGAGGCACTGCTGCACTCTTCAGTGGAACAGTACCACATCAACACTTGGGCCACCATGCTCAGCAGAAGGTAGGAGCCATCCACCTTGGGAAATGACTTCCCAGTTATCAACAAGCCTCAGGTTTGCCACACAGTAGGACTTATTTTATACAGCTGTTGAACCAGCTCACATGGAGTTACGTTCAAATCATGTACCTTCTCTGACAGGTTACCAGATTGAATTTCAATTTTAACTCCCACTTTGTAGTACTAGTTTAGCACAGACAGGCAAGGAACTCAAGAAATCCTCCAGACAAAACTATCAACCCATTGACATTGTAGGTGTAGCACTGCTAGCACGTCTTTGTCAATTGTTTGACAAAAATAGCATATCTTCAGTGACTAAGTAACTACATCTCGCATCAAGCTGTGACTTTAACTTCTAATCTGCATAGTTTAACACTAAGTCCACAGATTTATTAACTGTTTCTTGTTTTTTAAGAAGTTTGCTTGTTGTTTTTTTTGTTTATTTGTTTAAAAGAATGTACTTCAAATAATTTAATTTGAATTCCAGTATAAAAAGCTCCCTGAATAAAGAAACATTAAATCTAAAACCACTTTTTTAGGTCTTGAAAACCTAGTAAAGAACACTAGTTGTTGAATCAGCTGACCTTGAGGAAGATAAATTATTAGAAACAAGGCCTTTTTTGTTTTAGCTAGAGTAAATGGTTTCCTGAAAGCAGAATAAAACTATGCTGGCAACAGCAAAGCTTTATGTCGGCTAAACTCCACAAGAAGAAAGCATGAAGAAAAAGTAGAGCTTTCAATGCACAGGATTTGTTTAAGGCATGAAGCTGGCAAGGGCAGCAAGCATATTTTTATTAAAGTGCTAGATGCATGTGTGTATCTAAATTAAACTGGCTGAATTACACCTAATAAAGATTATAATTATAAATTAAGTAATACTATAATTCTGCATAAACCCACCTCTTACATACTCATTGAATCTAATTTTTGCAATATGTATTGCTTGCACATCACTCTGTATAAGGAACACTGAATTTTAATAACACTTTAAGAAGATTTAAGGATGTAAGAATTATGAGTGTAAATTGGCCTATTTATTATTTAACTCACAGTTGTTCTTTTTGTGAATTTATTTTTATCTGAGTAGAGAATACTAATTCACCATCGATATGTTCTGTGATTCACAGAATCTGCACAGAAAATGGAACTAATGATGGTGATATATGTCCAGAAATCTTGATTCAAGCCCATCTAATGAAACATTCAACTTCTTGTTGAGATATTATTCAAAATATGTATGCAATAAAGCATATTGCATACCATGTACCACTGGGACATGAAAGGTTTCTTCCAAGTGTTATTAGTCAAAAACATTGTGAATAAACCATCTTATAATCTTATTAAGACTTTGGAAATTACCTGTTCATCACTAGAGGGAGTATGTTATCTGAAATGATCTATTAACAATCTAAAGTCTGTATCACTTTCACATTTTTTTCCTGCGATTTATCCAAATTTTTAAATAACTATACACTCATCGCTTATCTCTTCAAAGGAGTCACAAACTGTTACTATGTAAGAAGGTAAAGGCACAATATAACCTGTTGGATTTTTGCTCAGCTGCAAATCAAAACCAACCAATTTATGGGCTCAGCTGATGCAAATCTCCCATGGGAAACAGTTCTACAGTTCCTGACATTCTGAAGTGTGGCTGTGAGGCTTTTCTTTTGAAATATCTGAAGGAAAGAATACAGTTATGAAGAAACTAAAAATATGTAATCATATCTGCAACTGACATAAATTACAGTAATTTTATTGATTTATACCAGTCAAGAAGTCAACCTGTGCCTTTAAAAATCTTCAAGTAATTGAAATCAAGCTCATAAATCACACAGTACAATTTCCTCAATCTTTAATATTAATTTCAGTCTAAAATTATACAATAAATAATACTCTTTATCTTACTGCTACTTCATCTATCTTATAATCCAATAAAGTCAAGGAATTAACTGCAGGTGAATTAGTTCACTAATATCACAAAGCACCACTGTTATCACCCGTTAAACTTTCATGGATTCTTGTGTACAGTTTTTTATGGGGTTTTTTTTCCTTTTTTTTTTTTACAGAATCTATGAACAGTACAAGATCCATAAATGTGCCCTCTGTCTAAAACGTAGACAAATCCAAGTGTTTGGCAGAAGCAGCAGACTTCAAAGATAAAATGTCAGGAAGATAGAGCAAATAGTATTTCAAAAGGTATTTTTGTATGGTAGCCATCTCAACAAGAAATACAGTTTGCTGAATGAAATAAAACACATTTCTCCCAAGAGTGAAAAAGCTAAAAGAAAATGTCCTAAGGTAAACCATAATGGGTCCTAAACTCTTTCAAAAGTATTCCTATCCAAAAGTAGGAAAAAACAAGAACAGAGAACAACTGTACAAGACACCACCAAATTATCTGTCATCACCCCACGCAGCACTACCCCAGAAGGCCTTGTTTTATAGCAATGTGGATTTATCTTCGTTCTTTGGTTCTCTGACCTTGGATGTTGCTGCTTATGTAGATGTGTTAATTTTTGATGACAGTCTCACCTGAGTTTATACTGTTAGACATTTTAATAGTCATTATAACTGTCCTAACAAAGAGAAACTTAACAGTGCCATTAATGTTCTTTTATTGCTGCTCTTTCTTGAAAAATTTGAAAGTCAAAGCGTTACAAAGGCTGAAACATCAATCTTGTATTCACTGACTCTCTTCATAATGGTAATGACAACACAGGTACAGCAAAAACTGATGTATGGAGTTATATGCTAGAAATAAATATACTAGCCATCAGGAAACAGAAGGAAAAATACAAGAATTATATACACATTCTTTATCCAAATGATCTCAGAGTCCCTAAAGATTTTGTGCTATTACAGAAATGCATTTAAACACATAAAAAGGAAATGAACTCACAATATGTTGACTCCGCTACAGCAAGTAGCGTATAAAGAGATAACAGGAAGATGGGAGACAGAAGAGTAAAGATGAGTATAAGTGAAATCAGATGCAGGTCCAGGGCATGTACGTTCTAGGATCTTACAATGGAGGGATTTAATTAATATTTCAAACTTTACATTGTGGAAAAGCGACTGATGTCTCCTATTATAAAATATTTTTAAGCAAATATTCAGTTTAATGAATAATTATGTGCATCATAAAACATCTAGTACCATGATCTATCTAATAGCTAGAAGCTGAGCATTCATGCACTGAGACTAGAAAAAGGTGTGTGTTTTTTAATACAGAGGCTAATTAACTATTTGAATTATTTTCATGTAGTAGATTCTCTGTATCTTTAAGGTTTTTGGGGTTTTTTTTTAAAGGAATTGGTCTTAATTTTTAAAAATGGTTGAAGAAATCTATCCTTTATGTAACACAGAAGGTCAGACAAGATAAACATAATGATCCCCTCTGGCTGTAGAACTTCTGACTCTATGAATTCAGTATCTAGTTAGTGATGTATTTAGCTACAGAAGTATTAGCACACTGATTTTTGGGTAGTGTACCCCCTACTCTTCCTCAAGCTGCCTCTCAGCAAAGGCAGGTAAATGGATGAGACTGACACAGAAGCAGCAGCTCCCAGTCATAAGAAGAGCTTACCTCCATCCAATCCGGATGTATGACAGTTATCTAGCATACTTATAGTTCAGGAATTTCAAGTCCCTTGGTCCAATGAAGGATCACATTGAATAAAAAGCAACAATCCTAGTCTTTCAGAACCCAGAGATTAAAACCTTCTCAATGCTGCTCAAGAATTGGTGACCAATCTCAAGTATTTTATGTAAGAAGACTGCTCACTGTCACTCTCTAGTCAGTCTTTTTCTTCTCCTAAAAAAATTGTCTACTGCTTCCAACTGAAACTGGATCTGCCAATATAGTGGTTTTGCCACAGACATCCAAGACAGGGCCAGCTAATTTCCTCATCCTAAACTCTCCCCTAATCATGCCAAATATACAGGAAGAAACAGTAGCAAACTCTATCAATAAAGATATTAAAAGGGAAAAAAAAAGATATTAGGAGTAATCAAACACTGGAACAGATTACCCAGAGAGGCTATATCCTTGCAGATGCTCAAAGTCAGCTTGACAAAGTCTTGAGCAAAATGAGCTACCATCCAAGATGGATATGTCTTTGATCCTGCTGCGAGTAGAGTGTTGGACCAAATTATCTCCAGAGGTCGTTTCTAGACTAATTATTTGATGATCCTGTGATAATGAAGTTTATCAATACAGGAAGTGGCTGCTGCCAGTCAATTTCAAATGCCTGGAGGAGTGATACCTTTCTGCAAGTGAAGTTTAAATGTACCAGCAGCACAAGGCTTTGCTCGAGATTTGTTTTATGGTTTTGAATCCAGAATCAAAACTTACATTTAGGAGGGACCATTTCTATTCCCTTCCAGTTAGATACTTGAGATCATCTAACGCAACTCCCAAAACATGTAGTAGACTTTTCACTAACTACGCCATGTCACTTCTCAATGTTCATTTACACCTCTGCTTCCATCTCCCCAGCTGGCTATCAAACAGGAAGACATTCAAGAAAATGTTATCTGATGTAAAAATGGAGCCAAGGAATATATTATATTTTGGTTACAGCACGCCAATCACTGGAAATGAAGAATAGGAAATAAAATTTATTGTATTTTAAAAAATGATCTGTTACTTTATGAAAAACAATGTCTATTTGCCTCCTGCTGACAGATATAGTGTTGTAATAAAAAGTGAAATATATTACATAACCACAGTAATGTTTACTGAACAAAGAAACCTAAGATCTTTGGCACTTCACTTTTCTAAAGTCTCGCAGGAGCCCTGCAGGAGCTCATCCTTGTTAATTGAAGAGTATTGCCAACAGAATGAGTTGTACACAAATGTATAGATATATGTTTTCTGAGGCAGAGACATGTTACATGATACTCCTGATTAGGAACAGGACACAGATGAACCTAAAATCTCATCTTGTAAAGCCATCCCCCTTGTGCTGGAACATAGTGATTCAGTTTTGTTAATCAGGGAACACAAAACTAACATAAACAGGTTTATTAGAAAACTGCTGTTACTTTTTTAAAAAATAAAACTCTTTTATGCAGTCAAAGAAAACTAATGACTGGATTCACATTTATCTCATATGGCTCTACAACATATTAGCATGAAAAGGCCCTAGAGGGGACATGTAATTTCTCCATTTTCTTTAAGCTGCATGTTGTAAAGCCATGACGGTACAGATGTGAAGGAGACATACATTTTTCCACCAGCAACACACTTTTTTACTTTTCATTAATTAACAGGTTTGAAATTAACTTCTTATTCTCCATGGACTTCTTGATTCTGCAGCTTATTTAACAAGATACTTTGATGATGAACTTGTGAAGGTTTGTAAAACATCATTACTGAGAATTCTACATTCTGTTAAAAAGGTTTTGAATGAGCTCCTCATTATTAAGTTGGTTGTAACAAATTTCTAAAAAGCAGCAGTTTTGGATAAGAGAACAATGAAGCTAAGGCTGGAGAAGAAAAATCTGTCTTGTTTTTCTGCTCACACCTGTTATAGAAAGGACCATCTCTTCTCATTATAAGAACATTCAGTCTTTTCTCGTTAACTTCTTGGACTGTCCCTCCAAATGTGATGTTCTTTGTCCATCCAACAGATACTGGAATGAGCTCACCCATGTACAGCCAATGTATGTTCACTATGTCTCTTTCACTCATTAACCTGCACTGCTGACCTGTAGGTGACATCCTCTAAGCCATCTGCATTAGTAAAACAGTTAGAGTGGAAACTGACCCTGAAGCTGTTTTCTGTTTATTCATACCACTTATGCATTATGGCAAATGACAACAGAGATATCTTTTTGCTCCTTTGCTAAACCTGGTTTGGAGCCCCTTTGGTGGGTAAAAGTATAATTCAGTCCCAACCCCAGACTTGGGATGCTTCAATGAATGTGCCACCAAGAGCCACAACTGCAGATTTCAGCTGTGTTTAAGGAACAGGATAAAAAGTCTGAAACAAAATTCTCAGAAATCCTGATTTTTGCATTTTAAAGATTCATTTTCAAAACAAATTATTCTATGCTACTAGTCCATAACAGTCACTGATTCAGGGACCTAATATGTAAATATCACATAAATATAGCAAAACTTTAAATTTTCTTGGGATCTTGCCCACCCTCACATCTGAAAAATTCACTGAAAGTCTATGATCTTCTAATTTCTATTCTATTCTATTCTATTCTATTCTATTCTATTCTATTCTATTCTATTCCGGTTTTGTTCATCATTATACTATGTTGGTAACAGTAGCAAACTTACTAATTCAGTACTTATTTCCACAGAATGAAAACACTAGGATGGATAGAAAAATTATTCAGGCTAAAATTTAATAACAGAAAAGTGCAGTCTATTCTTGATATATTCATATTACCCTGCAGAGAAATAATGGGTGAGAGGTAGTGAATATAGTTTTATTATAAGGAAGATCACTTAAAAATAATTTCAACCCCAGAAGCATTTTTCATATGATTACATACACTGTGATGTCCAGCCTGCACCAAACATTTAAGAAATACATCTTTTAAAGTGCCTATAGCATTTCTATTCATGTTACATGTGAAAGATCAAGCAAGTACCATCTACTGTCTAACAGTGCAAGTAAGTTGGGGCTGACAGTGCTCAACATACTTTTATTCAGATTATTTTCACCAAGAATATCTGCTGGGAGAGAAAAGGATCTCAGAATCTAGTAAACTATGAGGTTTGAGAGCAGAGGAAAAGATGTATATTGAAGACAAATGCAATGTCCACAAGAGGGGCTAACAATTTCCTAACTAATGTGCCAAAAGGCGGAAAGGGTGTAACTGTTCTGGTTGGGCAAACTTTTGCAGAACAACCAGAAGAAAGCTCCAGGTAATTTTTAGGAAACCTCAATACCTGGACTATACATCTCATCCCCAAGATTTCTCAGCACTGTCTGCTCACTCTGCATTCACATGTTAATTAATGATGGATAATTTAAAGTGAAAGTCTGGAAGAACAATGCCACTTATATCACACTTTGCAAAGAACTATACAGATCTTTTCATTCATTATTATCTGTCTAAGCACTAGAGGTCTATTGAAATAGCTACTTTTGCATATAGCATATTATTGTTGAGTTTTGTATGACAGATTTGTTTGCAATATAGATGCACACGTGTGCACACACACATGAATATATAATAAGCATGTATGTTATAAAAATATGCCTGTAACAATAACTTTTCCTTATTCTTGATTTGGTTGAAAACATACACCCTGCTGTCCTCTTCTGAACTTTTTCCACTGTGTACACGATTGTCTGCTTTCATCAGGTTGGATTTTAAATATGGAATCAATTGGAACATACGTGAATCCCCCTGAAGGCAATTCCATTTAAGGACTCTGCATTGGCCATGTAGAAATATTTCTCCTGAGACTTTAAAAGACTTTGACTGCTCTTAAAATAATTTCTGAAAATAATTCCACCTACTCAGGAAGAGAAGGAAGACTAATTTCAGATTCCATGTTTATGGCTAGCTAGAGGAGCTATAAATATGCCTTTTGGTGTGGTCCAATTTCTAGGCACAAATAACTCACACTCTTAAGAATGGAAGTCTTGAGCACATTGTGAGGAGAAAAAAGTTCTCTCTCTGTAGAGCAATTCTGTAGACATTTACTGTCATTGTAATTTTTAAGGCAGTGCTGCCCCACCTCCTGTCTGTGACCCCCTTCTTCTGAAGGGAACATGTATCTACACGCTTGTACACATTCTCTAGCCCATAGAAATGAGAAATTTAAAACACTGACATTTTCTACTTTAGCTCAAAAAGTGCTGAGTCCAAAATCAGAAACATTTCAAGCTACAGATGGTAGATGAGCATGGGATAGTAAAAATAACAACAGAAAGACTGAATGCATGTATTTATAGGGTTCTAATTTTCTATTATCACTCAGATCACTGACTGACTTCTGCCTAGAAAACTGCTCCAGAGGCAAAAGCCTGATCAATACTACTGTCATCCTTTCTGTTTGTATAAAATAACATTTAAGATTTGAGAAGTCAGCAGGTATCCATAGACTATTATAATTGCCTTGCTTCTAAATGTTGGTGTTGCATGTCTAATACACTTATGCAAACCTCACTAAAGAAATGGCAAAATACAAAATTCCTCCCTAAATACTGATGGACCATTTTGTCCCTGCAGATCATGTTGTCTGGATTAGACTCCTGTTATATTTGCTTCAGCAACTTGCTGTCGCATTTAAAATTACTACTGAAAATACTCTTCACCATTACTTACCCAATTACTACTACTTTCCCCCTACTCTCTCTTTCTCATTTATTTATTATGGCTTTATTATTTTAATATGTAAAGTGTCTTGGGAAACAGTGTGCAAGAAAGATTATTAGTAACACCGTTTTGTTTTACACCTCTGTGAATGCAGTTCTTCTTAGAAAGATTGCACACTCATTTTGAAACACCCATTATGTAATCATAGCAGTACACAAACACTTCATACACGGTCTTCAGGGAATGAATAATTACAAAACATTGACAGATTACTGTACAATAACCACACAGTAAAGGCTAGTATGATACTGCTAAGAGAAATAGCTAGAACATTTACAACTTCAAAATTAAGTGAGCAGCCACATACTCAGCTGCATCATTTCCATGACTGTCTCCTCTCCCTCGACAGAGCTTCTAAGAGGTACATATATCACTCATACTGGTTCCGATTTCTTGGTAAGCATCAGTTACACTGGCAGTCTTAGTGTCATTTGAGATACTTGCAGAAGCTCAGATGTTTATCTGTTTTCCTGTCCATTTATTTATTATTGACTCTGAGGGATTTACAATTCTATTTAATCTACTCGTTAAAAAGAAGAAAACAATGATAATGCCACTTTTCATCAGAAACCACCAGTCAGACATTTTTCTAGGTGTACTAAAGTGCTGTCTTATGCTTTTGTATGTCAGACTTATGGTATATACCAGACATCAGGTATTTATTTCCTGGAGAGGCAGGAAATGAAATCCACAGCCTGTCATGGAAGAGATTACACAGATTATGGGAATCTATTGCTTTGTAAGAGGAATCCAAGAGCTGTGACAGCTTCTAAACAATAACGTATAAAGGGCCAAATCAACTCTTAATATAAATCCACTGAGTTCAAACCAATAAAAACTATTTAGTCCATGAATCCTGCTTTCCTTAAATATAAATTACATTTCATATTTCAAACAATTGCAGCAAGTTCTCCTGTGGATTCTGCTCAGTGTTTTCAAAACCATTTGCCTTTCACTGAGATTCAAGGCAGGCTTGATTTTCACAGATGGAAATGTATGGTTGCAAACACCTGACAAGATTAGGTTACATTAATTACAGACTGCATTTATACACCACATAGGGAGACAAGACAACAAGAACCTTCAAAACCATTTCTTCTTCTCAAACAGATGCATGTACATGTTTAGGTTTTATTTTCAAGGAAGCCCAAGATTATTCTGCCTAGAAACCTCCATATATAGACCATGGCAGAATGGGGAGAGACCAGTACCACAGACCTGGCCATGTGCAGGGTGCAAGCTGGCTGTTAAAGAAAGGCAGAAAGCCTCCAGGGAAGGCCTGAGTTCTCCTCCATCTCCCATGCACAACTCCTGTATTAGCCCCTGTGCTGTCCCAATCTGGACTCTGTGGTAATATGGTCTCAAAAAGCTTGGAGAACTGATTTCCACAAGCACTTGTCTATGGACCTTGTTGAGGTGCAGGTTTGTGAAACTGTATTTGAAAAGGTTTCTGAAAGATTAAGTACCTCACTTTGAAGTATGGGGTGACAGTCAAGGTTGGTAATGCTGTGACTTTCTTAATCAGGTGCTTTCTCCTTCTTCACTACCTTCATGAACAATGTATTTTTGTTATTGTTCACTGTAGATCAGCTCCCTGAAGCGCAGAGCAGTGAGCACACACAACAGAAAGCAGGCAGGAGGACTCCCTTCCAGCGTTTAATAAATGTTCCTCTCAAACCTCAGCATACAGAGTTGTGCCCTGAGTGCTGGGACTTGCTTACATGTTTACTTCCATGCTGGAAAAGTTAAGACCACAGCAGCTAAGGAAATTAATGTGGGTGGAAACATGTACTCCAAATACAGACACACCTTTCTTCCCTGTTCTTCTATACTTCTCTTTCTTCTATATGCTTAAGACACCCTACAGGGTCTAGATGTAACAGCTGGAATGCAGGCAAGTAGAAAATACCATCAGTCCCCTTGTGCAGAAGGAGCAGAAAAGGGTGATGTACACCACCCAGCAGCTCCATGGCACTGTTTACACCATGAACGAGGACTCCAGACTCTGGGACTGTTGGCCTAACCACTACTAGCATTAATGGGACTTTCACAGCTGTTACCTATGGCTAGATTTGTGTTCCTGTACTTGTGATTTTCAAAGCTGGCTATATCTATCCATGATTAAGCTTCTTTAACATATGTATTACAAGTCGAAGCTCTAAAGTAATTCTGCAATTTTCATTAGCAGAATATTTCATTGCATAACTGTATTTGACAAAGTTTATTTCTACTGTTTAAGCTTAAGTTTGTATAAGGAAGACTAAGCCTATTACTCCTAGTTGTGTTTTTAGTAATTAAGGAAAATAATTGGTCACTCTTCTTTTTATGTTCTTTTTTTATACATTGGTAGATAGTTTTCACGCTTCTCTACATTTTCTTCCAGTGAACATGGCTTTATCTGTAACCATCCTTGTTAGTTCCTACTTTTCAATTTTTTTTTTAATCTAATTGGTTTTTAATTTATTTCTACTTTATCCTTGTGTTTCTCCTTCACCCCATATAGACTGAAGCCAGTGATAAGGTTGCTGTGACTTCAGCTGTTTAGGATCAAGACACGGTTCCCAATACTCAGCACAGTAATTTAAAATAATATTTGCCATTGCTGGTTGCATCATAAGTATCTTGGTTTTAAGACACAATTTCTAACACATCCTTAACATCAGAGAGCTCAGCAACACAAATGTGCACAGTTAATGCAAACATTTTCTTTTTAATTTCAGACATAATTTACCTTTCTGTCAATTCATGTTTTATACGTAACTGGGTCTTTCTAAAGCAAACTGTAGGACATTTCTATTACTAAATGTTATACTTTTGGAAGCAAACAATATCATACTATACCATCTGCAAAGCAGACAAAAGAAAACTAAAAACTATCAAGCACCAAAGACTTTTAAGTATATTTTTAAAAAACATCCAAATACTATTAGTAAGACAAAACAATACTGAAAATAATTCTACACAAAACATTATATTATTTTAAACAGGTTATACTCATTATTGCATTTCATTTTAGTGCTCAATTTATGGGTATTTTATATGCATCCTACAGAATAAATGAGGCTCCATGTTATTTCATGGGCTTATTTAAATCATTTGTTATGATAACAGTTTCAAAACTACTCCACATCTGTATATACTTTTATAAATCCTGCAACAAACAGCACAGCCAGAACTGTCGAGAGCCCATCAACACCAAAACTGAGCTCTCTTCCTAAAATAAGCAAGAAGAAATAAAGAGATAGGCTCCACGATCATAAAGTAACTTGGCAAAACCAGAGACATTACTGTTGTTTTGTTTTTAAAGTCCCCAACATAATGGATGTCCTAAGGGAGCAGACAGGACTTTACTATCTGTGTAAGTCTACTGATTTAAAACAAAAGGGAAATTCAAACTCAGGATGCACAAAAACAATTCAAATTACCTCATCTGACCAGACAGGATGTCAGACCATGGCTCAGTCTAGATTACTCATAGATTCAGACAAATTTTATAATGTTATTTATTTGTTTGTTTGTTTGTTAATTAATTATTGTTGCATGATTGAAATACAGGGTCATGCCCCACTCCTAAGCTAACAAGACAATAAAATCCCTATACTTTATTATCTGAGGTTGCATTGAGAATTACAGTCTATTCTCTCTCCAAAGAGTAAGGGTGTGTTTGCAAAAAACTTCTTTGCCATTAATAATTTAAAGAGATTAATCATATGAGTGTACATTTGCACTTCTATGATTTACGCCTCACTATCCACTTGTGGAGAAAATTGCACATATAATGTGATATAAATAGAAGTAGTTTGTAAAAAGTCTTTAAAGACATGCAGAGAGAACCTGATATTAATAAAAACAGACCCCTCAAAGACAATAATGCAATTTATCAGCTGGTTTTGGTCTCCATAAGATCTTGCACTTAGTATGAACATTTTCTTAAGATCAGATTTAAATTAATTTCCCCCTATTTTTACCTGTTTATGTTTAAATCCCATTTAGACTTGATCATTATTCATATTAATGCTAAAATAGATGTCACAGATGTTTTTATAAGGAGATGGAAAAGAGAAACAAATTCAGTTAATTCAACTGTAGATTCAAATTCCTTAACCATAATCCACCTTTACATGGTCGGTGTAAAATGTACATGCAGAAACTTCTATAATATGGGAAATATATTAATATATTACTATATCTTATTATTTCTCAGTATCCATAACTTTCATTACGAATTATGCTCATACTGCATACTTCATTCAGAAATCTCTGAGATGGGTTAAGAACTATTCCTTCTATTCACAGAACTGCTACATAAAGACACAGACAGATGAAATGAGCTGCCCAGTGTTACTCATTATCTGAGTAGCTAGAAATAGTCTGAAGCCTGTGGCAGAAATAAAAAGAGAATTTGTGCTTCTTGATGAGCAGGTTTTGCACCAGACCTGAAAGGACAGATTTCAACAGTTTTTGCATATATGATGAGAAGAAGGGGAAAGGCAGGAGGTAATATTTACTTTGTTCATGGGTTAGGTCTCCACTTTAATTTAGAAAGCGTTGCCATTTGTTGCAGTGGGATATTTCTGAAGGATTGTGGTCTGACTGATTTTTTTTTACAGGTCACGTTTCCCATAGCAGCAGGACAAGGCAGGCCCTAATGCATCAGTGAACTCAGTATGACATGTAAGCCAATCAAAATCACATCACGTATTCCACTTACTCAAACCATGAGCATACAGCTGTAATAAATCTAATTACAATGTGATGATGTAATAGGTAAAGGCTACTACTTATATAGGAGGACAGACTCTCTCATTTTACTTTTTGTTAAAATTTTCTCAATTTCACTTAGGCAATTGTAATTTTGATACCTTTGTTAATAAAACAGAATCTGAGTATTTCACACTGCAGTCTCTTCTCACACAGCATATTTATTTTGTGGAAGCAAAAATATAACAGGAATAGAAGAATCTTTTAATTTGTAAGATAGCTTATGCATCTCTCTAGCATGCTCAACTATAAACAGGTTAGTCTTTTAAAAGCCAAATGATGGTTCTTCAAATGAAACTTGCAATGATGTACATAAAATTTCCCAGAAAGGACAAAACTAGCACTGGGACACAATACTGGCTGTTCATATTTGCAGAAAATAATTTAATCTCCTTTGTGAGAATACCAGGAAGTGAAAGAAAATGTTAGTATTGTCTCTTGAAGTTTAATTCAGGAAACAAAGAGTACAAAATGAGTTAATACAGTGAGGTAACAAGATCTGGTTCCTTCAGTTTAAAAAGGTGGTACCAATTTTCATCTATTTTCAATATTTCTATGTCTCAGCTATCTAAAGAAATATTATTGGACAAAGAACATGGATAGATTTTAAATCAGGATTTTACAGTAAATAAATTTTCACAGCTACAGCAATCAGTGTATAAATGGC
This sequence comes from Antrostomus carolinensis, assembly GCF_000700745.2. Lineage (NCBI taxonomy): Eukaryota > Metazoa > Chordata > Aves > Caprimulgiformes > Caprimulgidae > Antrostomus > Antrostomus carolinensis. Next base: position 32,096 of record NW_010306030.1, read on the forward strand.
AACTTGTTTTACAGCCAGATCATTGAATAAAGTGGAAAAAGGGCTTTAAGATGATGTTTAAAGTTTTCTTTAAAACAGTCACCAGTGTCACCTTTTTCAGATGCTTTCATAATATTTATGGAAGGATGCTGATAAGGTAAAAATAGTTTGCTGAGTTGTGGGGGTTTTTTTGTTGATTTTGTTTGTTTGCTTGTTTGTTTTTTAACTAAGAGACATTAAGAAGTGGTCCTGATTTCATCAGAGAGTTACTTATCCCAAGTTAGATTCAACAGAGGCAAACTTTTTTGAAATAACTGATTTTTTTTTTCTTTGAAAAGAAACACTTAGAAGAATAAGCAATTCTCTAGAGTACTTTCACTGGAAAACTAAGAGAATCTTAATTACTACAGTGTAAGATTCTTCAACTGGAAAGACAGCTTCATTAAAATCAAAGTGTGTTGTCAGAACATGTCAATTTAAAAAGCTGTAACAAACGTGTGGAAATGAGGCACTAGGATTTTACTGTTTCGTCCTTATTGCTCACTTTGATTTATGCATTATAATACTATTTTATGTATTTAATGCTGTAGATTTATTATTGAAATATTTCCAAATAAAACCCACAAAAAACATAAAATTGGACTTTTCAGTCCAACTGGGATGAAATAAAATATCAAAATCCTTAGGTATGAAAATTTCTGTGACTTGCTGTAATATATAGCACTAACAAATAATTAACTTTCAATTTTAATTAATAAGTTTTCATCTCCAACATATACATGATTATGTAAAATCATGATCCATTGATTTGTTTAATTCATTTAACTGAACATGGAATTACCTGCAGATTGCTACCACCAGATGGGATGCTGCTTTCTGTACGCTTGATGTTTGCACAATTTTTGTTTCAGGCCACTGCTTTGAGTCCAGCTGGACTCTGAGGCCTGCTCAGGGTTCCTAAAGCATTTTCAGTGCATTGTCAAAGAACTTCTGAGAAGAGAGCAACAAATATATGGCAAGAAAGTGAAAACATCATGTCCTAGAAGGAAGCTTTCTGTTGTCTCAATATATTAACTACTGCCTCTTTTTAAAAAAAAAAAAAAAATAAGGTGCTGAGCATTGCTCTGGGAGAACTTTTGGCACAGCTTATGTGGGATTTCTGTAATAAATCTCGCTATTTACACACAACACTTTGCTCAGCAGAACATTTTCCTTACTTCTTCAAAACTGTTCTTCATGCACAATATTGCATTGCAGCTTTACATCACTTAGGCTATAGAGCACATAAGAATTGCTTTATGATTATAAACACTGTCTAATCTTTTTGTGTCTTCCTCTCCAGGGCTGTTTTTCTACCTTCTCATCCATCATCAGATACTTGCTTTGATACGTCTAAGATTAATGAGGCATTTATATTCAGTTTAGATGCTATGGAAGTTAACATTATTTCTTCTGCTATGGAACACAAATAAGCTAATTTAGTGACCTTCACTTTTTTTTTTTTTTTCCTTTTTGGTAATTGGAAATATAACAGAGCACACAGCCAGCAACAAAATGTTTAAAGATTAACTGATGTATAACAAATCTGAAGCACGTTTTCCTGGGAGAAAGGAAAGGAAAGGCAGGAAGCAGAGAAAGGAGGCACAGAGTCAGAATTCTGATTAGACCTTGTCCTGGTTTCAGCTGGGATAGAGCTTATTTTCTTCCTAGTAGCTAGAATAGTACTGTGTTTTGGATTTAGTATGGGACTTAGTATGAGAAGAATGTTGATAATTTACTGATGTTTTCAGTTGTTGCTAAGAAATCAAGGACTTTTCAACTCTGCATGTTTTGCTGGGTGGGACTAGCTAGATGGACTTGTGCAAGTTGGGTAGGAGCAAGAACAATGGACCAAAACTGGCCAGTGGGATATTCCATATCATATCACATCATCTTCAGTATGTAAATAAGGGTTTTCTGGAAAGCTTGCTCTCTCGCTCTTCCAGGATAGTGGTTTCAAGATCTCCCTCCTCCTCTGGGATTGCTAACTGGGAATGAGCTGGGCCTTGGTCGGTCGGTAGTGAGCAATTGCATTGTGCATCATTAATCTGTATATTCTATCATTACTATTATTATTATAGCTACTATTATAAATATTATTTCATTTTATTTAAATTATTAAATTGCTTTTATCTCAACCTTTGATCCTCCTTACTCTTAACCCTCCAATCCTTTCCTCCAGGGCAGTGGGAGGGTGAGCGAGTGGCTGTGTAGTATTTAGCAGCCTCCCAGTTTAAACCATGAAAGAGCTGTGCAAAAAATTTTCTTTTTATGGATGAACTGGAAAAACAGATGTAAAAAATCCATCCTTACTTTGCGTGGATCAAGCATTTATTGTTAATGAAAATGAAATATGTAATTTTGCTTTCCAGGTTTATAACAGATTTTTTTTAAAATCCCTGATTAAAATCTGGTTTGTTGTTTGTTTGTTTTGTTTTGTTTTGTTTTGAAAAGCATTATTTTGAAATATAACACTCTGAATATTTCCGTTTATATTTTTGCGTTTTTCTTCCTTTTAGGCTAAAAGCATTCCATGTGATTTCATTAATAGTTACAGTTTCAAGGTAAAATGAATGTTTCTATCCATAACTAAGCCATAGGACAGTTAAGAACAAACAAAAAACCTAGAGCGAGAGAAAGAGAGAAATAAATAGAGAAGGAAAGAAAAAGAAGGGACGAAAGAAAAAGCAGAAATAGGGGGGAAAGGAGGAAAGAAAGGAAGGCAGGCAGGAAGGAAGAAGGGGAAGAGAAGAAGAAGAAAGAAAAATCTATTCCAGCCTTTTTTTCCAATGTTCACTGCACCTTTATTCTCTGCTTTCCAGCATGTGTGAGAACTGACAAAGTAAGACCTGCAAAGTCCAAGGGAGCTTTAGAAGAGATACTAAAGAATATGTTCACTTTCTTTTATATGCAGAATTGTCTATAAGTAAATTTGGTGAAGACCTGCAGACTTAAAAAAGCCAATTATTGGGTGGTTTCTCATGTTTCTATGATGCTATCTGCATTTCCAAGGACAGCATCCTCTTCCTTCTGAACTTAGATAATTCTCTTAGCACCTTTAAAAAATTTTTTTTCTTTTTTGCTATATTTTTTTTCTAACCAGTTACTTGAAAAAAACATTTTTATGTTTTAGAAAGTCCCATTTGAAAGAAGATTTGAATACAAGTTGATTGAAAGTTACACAGCTCCTATGTGCACTGCAGGGATGAATAATTTCATAATCAATAATCTGATGCATAAATCACCATTGAGTATTACTGAGACTAATTGGTTTAGCTGAGATATCTATCTTGGTTGTAGCACTATCTTAGCCTGATTCAGCCAGGCTGAAAAACACAGGAATCATAGACTAAAATCTTCAAATCACAAGAATCATAGACTGAAAGCAGTGAAGCTGTTTGCAAAAGGAAAATTACAGAAGACTCGGAGAACCTCTGCTGGACAGGAGATAAAGCCATTACAAGTTGCAGCAACTGCTTGAGCTACTTAGTTTTAAAATTGAGCTGGTGTTACATCCTCACTTCTGCTACTTATTTCCAAAATACAATCGTTTCTCCTTGAGTAACAAGGTTACAAACACACACTTGTGTGCAATTTAACAGACAGGTTATGCTTTCATGATTTCAAGCAATGGAGTTAGCTCATCTTAAGAAATTAACAGCTTTCAGCTGAAAGCTGCCAGCGCTTGGATGACTCACAACAGCTGAACACATGTATGTTCTCAGCCTGTTGCAACACAAAGAAAATAGGTTAGTTTAAGCCATCGTTGTTCTCAGTACTGATGAGCGACATCTATTTCTTCCTCACAGATAAGACTAGAATTCTCAATCATACTCTTGCGTTGGGATTAAATTCTAATATTCATTCATTTCATTCCCATGAATATGCTTTAAACTAACTTTAATATCCCAGTTCTCTTAATTATCACAGTAAAGTACAATCTCTCCTCTCTAGCTAGGACTGAGAATCATTTTCTGCTTAAAGGTCAACTATTCTAAGTAGTCTAAAATCTGCATAATTATTAGACTTCACTGTGGTTTTGAGAAGTGAGAAAGAGACAGAATTACTGATCCAGATGTGGTATCATTTAAGAGTGTCAAACTTAACGAATATACTCTTAAGAACCATCATTCTTATGCCCATCTTCAGTCTGACCTCAGACAGTAAAAAAAGAGCTTATATAGGGAAGAAATATAAAAAGTTCTATTGAAAGAAGAAATAATTTTTCTGAACTGCTGCAGGAAATCTCCACCTCATCCCCCCAAAAATATGTATACGTATTTCCAGAAAAATAACCTTTAGAAACTAGTACCTTAAAACTCCACTACATCCAGTCACACACTAGGTTTGAATGTCAGTTCTGGCAGGTGTTAGAGAAAGCTCTTGTGCACATTGTTACTGTTCACTTCAGTCATAGGAATTAGAAGATAACCATGCTGGGAGGTGTGGAAAGAAAAGAGACCTACTCTATAGACCTTAATTGAGTTGGTCATTTCAGATGATAGACTAGCCACATAAAATTGAGAAACTGGATATAGAAGAGTAAAATTAGATATATAGTTCAATATCTTGATTTTGTTTAGAAGTATCTTTCCATATAACCTGTGACTGAAGAGCACTATGTGACTAAGCAAGTAAAGTAGAAAGTATGAACCCTAATACAATATTCAGATGAATTTCTTCTCTCTCAAGAGCTATTACAAGCAACCTGAACAATTATTTCAATTATCCCAGCTCTCTTTCTTCTTTTAAAAGAGAAAGCAGTTTTGTCTATGTGTGCTGTAAACAGAATCTGAAGGTAAACAGAGAAAGAAAGTAAGAGTAAATAAACTGATTAAGAACAGATTTTAAAACTTCTTTGTAAGGCTAATCTTCTGTTCTGAACTGCTCACCCGTGGTTCTCAGGGAAGTTTAACTCTGCCAATACAAGACACGTGGTCTAAAATAGTCACTCACATCCTTGATGGCAAGTATGAACTCATACTGCCATGTATTCCACACTGAAAAACTCACTAGGGTATAAAGGCAAAACTTCCCACTCCATAAGCATTTAAAATGCAGTTATGAGTTCTGCAGACTAACTCTCATGACTTACTTTCGGGCACAGTACTTTCTCCAAGGAGAATCAATACCCAAATGAGTTTGTAAGGTGAGATGCTACACAGAGAAGCAAACAACTTTGCTTACCTGGAGACCTCATGTCAGAAGACACTACACTGCCTCTCCTCAGGCTCCACTAATCACAACAAACAGAACAGTTAGAGTCCATAAAATATTAAAATTATTTTAAAAATGAGTTTTAAAAATAAATCCACAGTCCTTCTACCTGCCTTTTGGACTTTGAAATTTCAAAATCTTAATTTTTGTTCTTTGAGGAGAATTAGCAATCTTTACTCATAATCTATAATTACGAATAGTAATGACCAATAGGATTCATTCATGTTTCCCTAACTCACAGGACCTATGATTTTGGGGCATATTTTTTGACTTTAATTATTTGTCATATTCTCTGACTTTAAATTTGGAGGAAATATATATTTGAGCATGGGTTTAGTGTGGATAAAATCTTGTGAAATAACAGAGTAACATCCATTATTCACCACAGTTCATTAAATTAATGCTGCAGCATTTTTAGACTGATCAACTTGTACAGATTAGTGGTTTGTCCAGCACATCCTTTCAGAAGAACCAGACTCTGTACTGCTTTTAATTGTTTTGCTGCCTATTATACACAATTCCTCATTCTGAAATTAGCCGATTCTATGTTTAGATCCTGAAACAGGATCCAAAATCACTTGGGGCTTAACAGAAGAATCCAAAATGCAAAGACAGACAAAGTGTTATTACTACTTGATGTTCCATTTTTACTGGACAACAACCTTTTGTTGATGTATAGTTAGGATAGACTTCCAATTCTCATAACCAAAAGCACATCAACTTCAGCAAGCAGCTGGAAGAGAAATATTGCTTCAGGAGATGCTACCCAGGCATGGACTAGCTTCCAAATTAATATCTTCAGGTGTAAATTTCAAGAAGCCCCATTGACTTCTGCTAACTCCACTGGAGTTCCTGCTGGAGTGAAACCAGGGTGAGGTCAGAATCTGGCAGGTCATTATTGAATGCTGTCCACATCACATGCTGACTATTTTCGAAAAGTAATCCTACTGTAAGAAGGTTAGCTGTGTTGATTCCAAAATACACACTGTCCGTCTATTGCAAGCTTTGTCATGGAGGCGGCTTGTAACTTCATACATAAAATTTGAATGAGGCTTCAAGGTGCTTTTGAACATTAGCCACCCCGAACAGTAATCCCAAATATGTGCTGCAGCCTTCATTTAAGTCTCCAGTCCCAAAATAATTAAGAAATACATTGGCAAGCCTTTTTTTTTTTTTTTTTTCCCCGCACTGTACCTGATGTCTCATTATTTTACTGTGAACCAGCTCTCCACCTTCACCTGCTTATTGCTAGAACAAGATCAAATTACAGCAATAGGGCAAGCTGGTTCCAAAACATCTATTTGCTCTCATGATTTATAGACTAACTGAAAACCAAACTGACCTTAGTGTAAAGCAATGTAGTTTAAAGAATGACTTAAGATCAATTAATTTGAAAGGACTACAGGGATTATTGTGTTGGTTTGGGACTGCCAGCTGCTCTATTTTGCCTCATGCCAAACCCCCACAAGGAGTCTTCTTTAAAATTGGTAACTGAGGGAAAGAAGTAGCAGAAGGGAAGGAAGCATAAAAAGATATACACCTGACATTTCTGTGCTACATGACAGACTCTTTTTTGCTGCAAAAGTGCTACTGAGGGCGATCTCCAGGACAGGGCTAGCCAGTTTGCCTAGGAAATAAAGTCAGAGCAAGTGTTACCACACTGCAATAACTTGGGCCACGGTTAAATGCTCAATTTTTCGGTAATTCTAATAACTGAAAATGAGTGCTAAACACTGTTTCTGCACTCTTAGAAGTCAATATATTTTCTTGAAAAAAACTACAACAGAAATGATTTCTGCTTTCTCCCTGGAGCACTCCACAGAACGACACCATGCACAGTACCCAGTGTGTGAATAACACTTTATAGTGCTTATTTCCTATTTCATCTGATTCTCTGTCTTTAAGAGTGGAGATGTATATACCCACCCTTTTCTTGTTTCTTTTGATATAAAGGGTTAAATTCAAACAAACACCGGGTTGTGCCTTACCTATAGACATATGGTCTATATATGACACAAACTGCTGAGAGAGCTGGGACTCTTCAGCCTGGAGAAGAGAAGGCTGAGAGGGGATCTTATCAATGTCTATAAATATCTGAAATGTGGGGGCCAAATGGATGGGGCCAGGCTCTTTTCAGTAGTGCCCAGTGACAGGACAAGGGGCAATGGGCAAAAACTGGAACACTGAAAGTTCCATAAAAATCTAAGGAAAAACTTCTTTACTGTGAGGGTGACAGAGCACTGGGACAGGCTGCCCAGAGAGGCTGTGGAGTCTCCATCTCTGGAGATGTTCAAAACTTTCTTGTGCAACCTGTTGTAGGGAACCTGCTTTGGCAGGGGGGTTGAACCAGGTGATCTCTTGAGGTCCCTTCCAACCTCTATGATTCTGTGGTTCTGTGATTCTGTGATTCAGAGGCAATACTTGTTCCTACAGCAGACATCCTAATCCACTTATTCTGTTCTCCAGTAGGCTTTATCAGTCTCCACTGTTTCCACTCCAGACATGTTTTCCACATAAAAGACAACTAAAAACCCACCAAGCTTGAAAGGACTGTTGGAGGGGGACTGTGAACAAGGCTGTAGGGCAAAAGTCTGAAATCTTACACCAAAGACACAACCAGTCTTTAGGGAGAGATGTGCAAGACTTTTTCCAACATTGAAACATTCTGATAGTTATCCTAAGATAACTAAGATTAAGCAGGACCTGTGACAGTGACAAAAGGATCTTCAAAGTTGCCAGTTATTTCTGATACTGCAGTATTATCTGTATAAGGACAACAGATGGATCTCTGAAGCCAGTATGATGGCTCTTTCTGCACTTCACTGCCCAGATTCTGCCTAGATCAAATTCCAATCCTTCTGGCATGGTTCCTACTACCAAAGCTCAATAGAAACTGATAGAGGGAGAATGATGGATACTGACTAAACAAGAAGTCTCCTACTGATCTGTAATTACCCATAATTTAATATTCTATAGATGGACTGCACAGTGAATACACTTTCACATACATATATGTCAACAGGTACAAAACCTCTGAAAAGCTGCAAACATGTTAAATGTGAAATTTTGATTTCACACATCATACAAGGTTTGACATTTTCCACTGAATCTTTTCACGAAAGGTAACAATTTCATACATATTCATTAATTTGGAAGCATCTATTTAGAAATTGTGATTTCAATACAAATACTTTACCAGATTGTATTTTATGTATATATCTTTTTATGACACAAGGAACTACATTCAAATGTAGAAAAACTCTGCTCTGGGTAATTTGCATCCTTATGTTCTATTATAGACTTTCCTATTTGGATTTCCATCTGGTCTTCAATATCCTTCTGAGTTTATTACTTTAATGAGATCATCTTGGGTTTACATACCTATAATTTTATTACTATTTGGAATTAGCATTACCTGCTTACCTATCCATAAACTCTTTAACCTTCTCAGCATAACAATGAACAATGCTTGGGTAATGCTGCTACTGAATGAACAAAAGGACTAGACTAGAAGTGAAATAACCTTGTTCTGAAGAACCCCTAATTAGGAAAACAGAGATCATGCCAACCTTTTTCTTCACCCGTCATACCCTGTTCCTCAAAAAAAAAATTCTACTTTAGGGTTTACAACCAAAGATTGTGATCCATGTCTGATAGACCTGCAATTTCACCTTTGCCACCTTCTTGTAATAACCTTGAACAAGCTAATGTGTTTGTGTCTTTGGGAAACTAAGAACAATATATGTCCACCTGTAGGGTTGTTAGAAAGTCAGATATATTAATAGAATACTTTGAACACTTAAGCATTATATAGCTACTATGCATAAATACTGGTAGGAATAAATTAATGCTTCTGCTAAGTGAAATTCCTAGGAATTTGGGATAAAAACCCTGGTAAGGCATATAATCAAGACACGCAATGTCTACCTGCATTTATGGTTGCACATGTAATGCAAGAAGGATGAAAGAGTTACCAAATCCAGTCCACTCTTCCTGTAGAGACCAGTTTTATTTTCACTTTCATAAGGCTACTAGCTTAATCTAAAACTACTGTTTTACCCTTAAACCTTCCTCTGGTCTAGTACCTTTGAGTAATAAGGTACATTTTCCAATTTCCAGGCAACATCTGTTCATGGCCGATTTATTCCCATTTACTCTTGTGCCAAGATTGTTCTTTCAGTAAAGTATCTCTTTTACCACCTTTGTGTTTGCACCTTGGAACAAAGTGATCATTTATCAACACACATTTTTCTTTGTACCAAGATCCTTCTCTTTACTGTCATAAAATAGTCTCTTAATACAACTAGTAGAATAATATCCTTCTCTGCTCCTAACACAATACCAATTTGTCTTCTTAAATATTCATTACCGCCACTGTGCATAAAATCCCAGACATGGTCACATCAGTTTAATTAGTCCATGCTGTTTTATCTCCATCAACATTTCATGTTGATGAGCCTCCAAATTATAGGAGAAATATTTAGTGCAAAGCTATGTGATTTTTTTATCAGATAATCTTAGGTTTATCTTATTTGTATTCTTTTATGGTATTCCATTCATCCTTTGTACTGAAAATTCATCTATCTTCTGTATTTTACACTAACATAATCAAAGAAATCATTAAATACAATTTGTCCTAATAATGATGATCCTTATTAGTTCTATTAATAAAATCCCTTTCAGACCAATAGTGCCCTTTTAGCAAAGCCTGCTATTGTTAGGTAGATTCCTTTATGGTCTACTACCCCATAATTCTTTTATTAATCCTCATTTTCTAAGGTTTACCTAATAATTTCCTATGTGACACCATATTAAATGCTTTTCTGAAATCCTGACAGATTAAATTTAGCTTTGTTTGTAGAAAGTTATTTGCTTTTTTTTTTTTGGCAGAAAATCAGTTATCTTATAAAGAGAGAGACGATCTTAGCGTGATCAACCTTAGTAAACCCATGATGCATTTCTCATTAAACTACTATATCCCTAACTATTCTCCCTTTCAAAATTTGTTCATAGCTTTTGCATGCACACTAGGTCAGCCTCCTCTACATTCCAAGTCTTGTCTATATTAAAATCCTCTAGCTCTTCATTCCTGTTGCCTTCACTAATTAGTTTTTAATCGCTCAGTCTTTCCTTTTCAAAATTGAAGTCTTTAACTACAGACCCATTTTTGTTTATTCTTCCATTTAATTTAAACTGAATAAACTCATGAACATTCAGTCTGTGTCCTATAGCAACTTCTATAATATTTTGCTGAAAGTAAGTTCAAAAGATAATCACCTCTTCTTGGTCTGTTGACTAACTGGTGACAAAAGGAGTATAATGGAAATTTACTACTGTTAGCAAGGACAAACTATAGCTGGATGTTTACAATATTCCACTGTGACCAAAATTACTGCAGTTTTCATACCTGCTTTTATATGGCAGAGCTTCTGCTCTATGTTCCAGTCTGACCAGAAAAGCCTATAGAAGAGTCATAATCTAATTCAAACAGGACCTCTTATGATACTTCCAGCAATAGCTTTTAACACAAACATATTCTCTATCCTGTTTTTTTTTCTATAATTTCTCTGACATGTCATACTATAACACAACCCTTGTCCTTTTATATCTACTGATCTCATTCAGTGTTAGTAATTTCTTTCCATGCCCATTCCATAATCTTCTGGTATTTCTTTATGCATTAATGCCATTCCTTATATATTACACTAAAATCAGTCCTGAAAATTCCCTAATTTTTTTTCTTCAAACTTATTTCCTAGTATGAAGCATCAAATTCTGAGCTCTCTGTTTATTTTCATGTGCTTATAATGGTTCCAACACTTTTCCCCAGGAACTAGAGGGATTTAAGAGACAAAAAAAAGAAAAAAAAAAAAAAAGAGGTTTCCATTGCTGTTTTTCGCACCCTAGCATGGTAAAATGTTATTTTCTTACAACATAATGGCATTGTCAAATCATTTATATAGAGGTAAATAAGGTACCAAAGACAATAACATGGTAAAACTAAAGTGTATATTTGTTAGAGTCACAAATCCATTTCTTATTTAACAGTCATAGTTTTATCTTCAGTTTTACCCTTTTGTATTAAAAGTATTCATTTCTTGCAAATAAGGTGTTCTTCAAAATAAGACATGGTTAGAAGTAGGCTCTGAAAATGTCTAACTTAAAACTTACTCCCTAGGCGCAAAGAAGAGTCTTAGTAAACAGCAGTCACAGTTCATGTCCACAGAGATCTTTCCCATTGATAATATAGATAAATATGTGGCACATTGTGTTTAAGTAATATATTATGTCTATTATCCTCTATATAAGACTTAGCTAACTGTTTTGTCTTGATTTTTGACTTTGCTCATTTTGCCTCCTAAAACAAGGTAGAAATTTTATCTTAAAATAACTGGACATTTCAGGGCAATTACTAGAACATAATAATAATCTGATATGCGTGGACATCTCTAAACGATACTGACATAGGAGGAAACAGACAATTTCTGAAATAACTGTATCTTTCAAAGAATGTTATAAAGGTATAAATATGAAATTAATGGAACAGATTTTGACTACAAAATACCATGGGCTTTACATGAAACCTGACTTTTTTCTTTCTTTCCTCAAAAAACTTGATTTATTAAACTATTGTTGAAGTCAGTGAAGGGTGCTGTTTGATAAGGATAACTTATCCTTGCTGATAACTTCATTTCAACTGGAGGAGTAAACATATGGCACTTAGACTTTGATGTCATTTTTATTGATAGTGTAGTGTCATTTCACTAGATTCTTCTCACACAAAATACATTAAAATGTGGACTGTTATAACTGGGCATACTATATTACTGTGTTGAATCATAGTCTTACTCAACCACTTCACTTTCAACTAACTTATTTTTGAAAAAGTGGATAGTCACTGCAAATAAGCTGCTTTTGTTATGCTCAGAAAGCCTCTGTGCCCTGAATTTTCAGCAGTCACACTGACCCACGGTGCATCCCACAGTATATCAGCTTGAAAAGGAACCATCCAGTCAACATGACTTCAAGATGTCCTTGGTTTCAACAAAAAGCTATCCTGACTCTCTGCAGATGTCCTTCAAAGATATTTTAGAAGTTGTTTCTTAACAAAAGACTTACTTAACAAAGGACTTACTACAGAGTATAATGAAAAACAAACACGAGATTGTTCTTGTAGTGCTGCTGAACTTTACGATTATACAGAATCTTAAAACTATATTGACTCTTTGGCAGGTAAATGAGCTGAGAAAGGAGTTTATGGAGGAGGGAAGGTGCTTGTGTCTGTACTTCCCTCTGAGCTCGGTTGTTTACATAGCCTATCAGTAACAGGTAGTCTCCTCCAGAACAGTAATGAAATGTTATTTTTCATCTCTGCTGTTTTGAAGGGCTCTTAACATTATCCCCATGATGATGGCCTTCTGTAAGGGCATTGGGGTATGAGGTTTCTCCCACACTGCAGTGCAAGCAGTAGCTCGAGGAAGGTACACTGCCAGCTGTGTCCTCCTGCTAATTCATAATGTCTTGCCTTGTTTCAGCCAGTGCAAATGCAGGGGGATAAAAATGAATCTGTGGGTTGAAGCCATTAAACTTGGCAATGTGAATTGCAAATAGTACTTTATTTCTTACCAGGCACAGGACCGATTAACTGTGTGGACTTGGCAAAGATCCAAGTTTATAAAATAGGGACAATATCTACTTTAAACAGACTTCAGAAAGCCTTACTGGATAACATTTAAGAAACAAATCCGAAAATATCTGAAAAGCATTGCATTAGGATCACTGATTTAAGTGTGTTACAAAACTGATAACAAATTATTAGCATGATCTATTAAAATACCTTTGAAAAGTATATTGCTATCATTAAAAACACAAAAGAATTAAAATGTAATATATTATTAAAAAAAAAATTCTTTTCATCTGGGTATATAACACGGAAGTGCCTGTTTTCCAGAAGATACCTACTTCTAAATACAGCTTATTATTATCTTGCAGCAAACATTTGGAATATTGATAAAAAGAAAATCTTCATGATAAAATAAGGGGAAAATAATATGCAAAATAGTAATAGAAGTAACAGAGTAGTGGATAGCGGAAGTGTGCCAAATACAGCATGAAAGATGGTATGAGTGACATAAGCTTTCATGTATCTACCATAATGCCATATTTTATTTAAGATAATAAGATTATTGAAAGTGCAAGTTAGTGTTGATAAAGTAGTCAGATACAGAACAAATATCTTGTAAAAAACCAAAATCTGAAGCATCAAGGTCTGAGATACTACTTACAATAAGTAAAATAAGCAATTGGTATTACTTGACAGATAATAATCATAGAATCATTTGGTTGGAAAAGACCTCTGAGATGATCGAGTCCAACCATACCTGTCCACTACTAAACCATATCTCGGAGCACCCCATCTACCCATCTTTTAAACACCTCCAGGGATGGTGACTCAAAGACCTCCCTAGGCAGCCCATTCCAGTGCCTGATAACCCTTTCAGTGAAGAAAATTTTCCTGACATCCAATCTGTAAAACCCTCACACTTGTACTAAATGCTACTCTTGTTTTCAGTGTACTCCCTTGTACTTCGTAAATGTCACCAAGGACACCAGATTATTCTCATGAGGAAAGTCTGTACCAGTAATTGATTACCAGCACAATAATTTTATAATTGCTAGGCCATTTATTTAGGCAATCAAAACAGATCAGCAAACACTATGCTTCCCCAAATAGAGTTACTTTATTTTTCACTAAGAAAAGTTTCCACTCAGTTATCACAGATACTTTACTTACTCATTTTTTGTTGGTTTGTAGGTTGTTGTGTTTTTTTTTTTTTCCTCAGTAAAATATTGAATAATAAATGGTGACTTGGAAACAATTTCTAAACTCTTATTTAGGCAAATTCATTTAAGTCTTTTCTTTAGAGACTCATCTTTTTTAGTATAAGAAAAACATGTCAGGAATACAGGATGAAATGTCCAGTCTATTTTGGGGGAGAATGGCAGGAATTAGAGATCTAAACCCTAGGATTTTAGGTGGTTATAGTATGTTCATAGGTGGATAAAGCAAGATAATGCTGATAAATATAAATCTAAATCCCAGAGAAAAAGACACATGCCAGAAGAGGCTTTTAAAATGCTATGTCTCCCATATTGAAAGGATGGAAAAAGGAGCAATATCTAAATATTGAAGTTCTCAAGACATATCTGACCCTGCCCCACTCCCCTTCCCTTGGTCCAATTCAAGTAGCTGTGTAGAGGAGAAAAGAAGAAAAAAAGGAGAGAATTAATCAAAGAAACTCAGAAAAGTGAGAACATTCCCATCAGCTTCTGCTTTTATCCCTGGAGACACCCCTTCACCCATTCACCAATCCAAATGTTAGAAGAATCTGCTCTCATACTTTGTTATCACAATTAGCTTTTCCATCATAACTTGTTTTGTTCTTGTTTGTTTTCTTAGCGCGAAGCCACAGCAAGGTTTATGCTTAGTTCACAATTGACCTACCCTCTTTGAACATGCCTAGACAACAGGAAAGTGGTTTCTCTGGAAACAGGAGGTATGTGAAATCTTTTAGTACTTGTATTCATTTAAAGCTGTTCACACATATGCAACAATGAAGCACCAGACTTTCAGCACGTGATTCAACTTTAACAGGCAAGGTACTGAAGGACAACACTGCCAGTAACACACCAGGCTGGTAAAATGAATTGGTACAATTCAAATATGAACAAATGAAAAACCCCAGCATCTAAACTGCTTAGTCTATGTATAAAATCTCTTAGTGGTCATAATAATAAAGCAAGCTGCCGGAACAATCTTGAAGACATTTATACTGTGCATCATGGAGATGTAAGGTGATCTTTTTGATGATATGGAGGCACCATGGCCACATATACCAAAAGCCCCTTTATGGAGAACAACGCATTAGTCCCTACTGGGACTAATAAAACCCAATAAAAATATTCAAGCCAAGCTGAAGGCTTCCTAATTTCCCATTAACTCTGTTTTTCCCTTTTAAAGAGTGCAGTTGGAGACTGACAGTCTATCTTGGCAGCAGACATGGGTGAAGGTGATACTGATACTTGTAGTTCACTATGCGCTTCCAAGGCAAAACAGACAGAAGCAAACCACATACCAGTTCCTCAGGCTCTGTCACTGACAGGGTGGTATTAACCTAAACCTCTGCTTAAGGTGCTTTAGGACAAAGCATAGGACTGTGAACAGCAGCGGCTGAGGAATCAGCACAGGAATATTGCTATTGCTTCCATTGCTCTTGGGACAGTAACCTTTAATAAAGTTGTGGGCAGAAAGCAAAAGTGGTAACATCTTAATTTATGTCTGTTAAATTAAAAAAACAAACCAAAACAAAAAACCCAAACCAAACCTGTCAGAGCTGTTTCCTCACTTCCTCAGCATTTTTCAGCAGATAGCAAGTCTTCTGACATTCCCATAAAATTCCAACACATTAGGATGTGCTTAAATCTCATTGTTCCTAAATTGTCTATGATCAAGAATGTTTACAGATCTTTATCGTGCCTTCATACTTAGAATAGCAGGACAGTGTATGGTAGAGAAAAAGAGGTAATGAAGCCACCTTTCCCCATGCTTTCCCGTGTTCCCAGGAGGGAAGGAAAGTTACAGATTCTGAATAGACTGGGCAGAAATAATGATATTTCAATCAGTGGAGACAAACCCAAAGTATTTAGTATGAGGTATTTTAAGTATTATGACAGAACTGGATTTTATGGTTTTAGGAAGAATAAAACATTAGTTAAGAACTGGGTTATGAGGGTGGAGGGAGATGACAACTAAAGAGAAAAGAGGAAAACAATCAGAATTTACATCCATCATCTGATACAGAGAAACAGAGGAAAGCCTTATTAATCAGACACACAAATAATACACACAAACACATACACACATATGCTTTTATACCGATATTTATGTATCAAAGGATAAACAAGCATGGTTCCAAAGTCTCGGGTGAACAATTCTTAAGAAGAAAGACCTTCCTCTAATAGTAATGGCTGATTTTGTATTTCAAGGGGGAAAACTATTATAACAATGTCACAAAAACTTCAAACAAACAGGACTGAGTTGTGGGACACTGAAATGACAATGTCTGGCAAGAGGAAACACCCACTCATCCCAGCTTTTGCAGAATTCATTTGAGAAAAAAGAACAGAATCAGCTCAAATCAGATTAGTTTGCCAGATCCTTTAAGGATATTAACAACATCTCTTGATGAATTAGGTTGAATTCTGCTGATAGATCTAAAAGTGCGTGTATTTGTCCTTAGTTGTTATAAGAACATGCATCAGTCTAATTAAAATATATCCAAAAAGTTCTTGGGGTTTTGGGCTAAAATTAAGGCAATTACCTTCCTTGAGTAGAAAAGATTAGAAATAGGAGAGCTGTTGGCAAGACTACTAGTTTAGAGTGATACTGTCTTGAGCCAGGGCCAGATTATAGACTGTTTTAGCACTGCTAGTAGATTGCCAACACTGACAGAGGTGTTGACAATCACAGCTGATCGAAGTCTCAGTTACTTTTCACCATTTTTTCACTAACCAAGGAAGGCATGTAATTACTGGCAGTTTCTCCACTGCTTTCAGGGCGTATGTTTGTGAAGTGCTCTCAGTATAGTCAAAGCACAGGTACAAATCTGAAATGAGGCAGTGACTTGAGGACTCAAAAAAGCCAGTGTCAGCTGTCTTCCCCTCTGTGAGCAAGAAAGTCAGGTGGACTTCCAAGCATGTCCACCAAAAAAATGCATTGCTCTGCAAAACTACCTGAGCTCTGAAACGAGCTACTGTCCTAGCAGCTAGCACAGAACAGAGAGCTCTGCCATTCTGTCTGTCTGTTCTTGAAAACGGTGTTTATTTGTCCATGTGAAAATCCTTTGTTACCAGGACAAAAGGCAGTGCATTAAATTCTACAAAAAAATCTCTTCACCTCATTTCCTTCACTGTGAAACACTTAGATTTTTCCTACCACAAAGGAACATTGTGGAATACAAGAAAGATTTGGAGGTGTCCAAAACCAGTCATGGTACATGCTTGAGAGAGAGATAAACCACAGCCATTAAGAGTCTTTTCTTGATTTGGTGACAGAAATATAACTCCAGGAGGTAAGCAGGATTTTTATACTGAAACACCTATAGCCTGAGGCTGTATGTTGCCAGTGTAACTACCTCTTAGGCAGCCACAGGCAAAAGGAACCTGACAGCACTGTTTTACTGGATCCTCCCTGGTGCAAGGACTCCAGAGTTTGTTAAAGAGAAAAAGGCCTTCAGGCAGACCAACTCCCACCAGAAGAGAAGGAAGACTAGGAGGAATTGCTTTGGTCCTCAAATCCAGTTGCCTCCTGCTAGAGTTTACTGTGACAAATAACCCCGGACATCAACTGATCAAGCCTGCAGGTGGAAGCTACCAAGTTCTTGACCCTTGTTATTCAGAAGTGTCTGCAGCAACTCCTGCTCAGTCCTAACATAAATCAAGAATTCAAGGAGCATGATGCCTCCCAACACCATTACTTGAAGAAAAAAAATCTGCTTTAAGGATATACTTATTAGTTTGGGATTCTCTGCCACTTATAAGACCCGTCTTCCCTAACTCACTCAGACTTCTTCTTTATGGCTTGTTAATCTTATAAGCAACATTTTATTAATATACTCCTCTCAATAAACTGGAAGGTTGAGCTGTCTTTGAACAATGGTTACTTGATATTAATAACAGTATGTACTCTTTTTGTTTGTTTGGTTTTGGTTTTGTTTTCTTTTTTTAAGATGACACCATAGTTTACCATCATAGCCCAGGCAATTCTGAAGATTATGCCCTGCACACCTATTATTAATGACCTCTCACTTTGAGAATTTAGGAGCTAAATCCATGAAGACATTAATCTGAGAAAAAGCCAAAGAGGGGTGGGGGAAGAAAAGCTCAGAGCTGCCTAGCTGCTTTCATGGGAGAAACATATGGCAAAGGTGATCAGGGTCTTGAATGACAGTGGACTGCAACGGATAGAAGATCATTCTTATTGTTTTAGACAAACAATGATGAGCTAGCAAAGGGAACTGACAAGGTCTTGACTGAGTTACATTTATGAAGAAATGTAATCTCTAGATTTTCAACCTCTTGGTGACTTTATCCACATTAAATCAATATTTTAAATCCTCAAAAACTAATGAAGAAGAAATAATTAGTTTTTAATAACACATTCAGTAGTTAAATAGGGTGTGATGGCAATACCTCTCATGCAAAAGCCTTCATCATGGCACACAGACATTCTGTTCATCCAAGATGTTTTGTGAATAGAACTTTAAAGAAGTTCACTGTTAAAATCATAAAGCTCTGAAGAAAGCAAATATCAGTTTTCTTTATTGATTATTGTTTATATTTTCTGAAATAAAGATATTAATGCATTTCCAAAGAACTGGAAAAAGTTTATATCTCTCAAAGCATAATCCTTGAATTTGTTCTGTAAGGACAAAAAAACAAGCTATATTTTTGCTATATTCCATAGTAAACTGTACAATCATTAATTGATCTGGTAAATATTATACCCTTCTAAGAGTATATTCTTCTATGTTATATGATAAATTTGCAGAGTAAACAAAGTCTTTGAAATTCTTTAGTGGAACTGGATTCTATATTTTGTATCACACTGCTTCTCATAAAAATTAAGAATGAATTAGTTCTGCAGTACAAATATGCTTGATGTTTTCAGTCCTATTTGCCTTCAGTTTACTGAGTTCATGATATTTTAATAAACCTCAAGAGAGATGTTTTTACTGGACACCCCAAGAACTCCATATGCAAAACAAAAGAACCAAAAAATAAGACTTTTTTGATATTGAAAGTTAGAGTGAGATTTGTCATATCCTAGTTTTCATGACAAAATTTTGATGAGAAGTTTATATTTGTCCTGAGAAATGCACCTGTGCTTTGGAACAGAAGTTATCCACTAATGTCTGGAGCGAACATGACAGAGAAGAGACAAGCATTGTGGCTACCTTAGAAATAAGACTGAATGTTTTAATGGCCATAAATAAAATTTATGGCTCAATGCATTCAGATGAGTCACAAAGCTCATGTTACAAGGTGAGAAGCGATCAGTGAAGAAAACCACTATTCCAGTTCTGTCAAAGTACAGGCATCCATCATTTGGCATCTCCCAGGCTTGCCATGCAGTTGTATGGCCCCTCTCCTGCTATGACATCCCACCAGCCCGCTGATGAGCTGTGCGGGGTATGAGGCCATGGAGGCAGAAAAGGCTAGAGGACAGCATTGCTGGGGGAGGCTGCCCGGTAGCATGACTTGCTCTCCAGAACAAGCCTTGCTGAAAAGCATGCCGTCATGGAGCACAGCCTGTACTGCATTTTCTCCTTCATCATTCAACTCAACTTCTAGTGGTTTCTAAAGCAGTCAGGTCAAGAAAATGCTAGAGACTGGCTAAATGTCAAAGGCTCTCACACACTCACTGTATTCTCCAATGCTTGATCTTGACACAAATCCTTAATTCTGCAGCCCTTGCATAGCCTCAATACCTTAATGGTGTACGCAGAGTCAAGCTCATGGATGGGTCCTTGTGGGATTGCAGATTTTTGTGCTATTGATATTTCATCTGAAACATGGGAGATGCTAATCGTCAGTTTTGCAGTTTTTCCCTGGTGGCCATACTAAAAATATGTTGTATATTGAAACCCACAATGTAGCTATGTCAAAAAAACCTTAACAGCAAACCACTCCAGCAAGGAATCAAAATTTCATTCCAGTACTGCAAACATTTTCCAACAGCTCAATAAATTTAAATCTATGCAACAGAAAAATCCTCTATTTATTAAATACAGCAAAACATATTTATCTTTCCTTTCTTTTCCTCTTCCCCTTATTTGCCAGCCTATATCACAACTCCCTGGAAAGCTTAAAAGCAAACAATACGGCTTTCTTCATCAAGATAAATGCTATAAAATAGCAATTCACAGACAGAAATGTAAGTAGAAATTCATCAGATTAAAAAAAAAAAATTGCTTTAATAACCATCCACAATAATAAAATCAGACATTTAAGATTCAGAATCAATTAAAATATAGTGTAAATATGGCATAATAGAGAACAGACTCAATTTTTTTCTCTTATGAGTGATTTCCTTTTTAATTTATCTGTCTTAGCTAGCTTTTGCTCAGAAGCCTGTGCTAGCACCTCATTGGCAATTCTAGCAGAAAATTCATGAACTCTCCAGTCAAGGTCTGAGCAGGTCACTGGGAGTCATTTCATTCACCTTTAAAGCTTGAGGCATGTACAGCAAAACCACACAAAGCTCAGAGGGTATCTGGAGGCCAGAAAGCTAAATACACACACTGCCAGGCTGATTTCCAGTGGAGAACAGAGCTGGTGCCGCTTCTGTGATTCTCCTCCTAACCTTGCAGCACTGACGCTGCTGCACAGCACTACCTCCCTGAAGTGAATGAGCACCATTCCTGGTAATTACACAGCCCTTCAATCCACTTACTCTTAACTTTCCTTTCCACTGTGCTATATTTGACACAAAATGTTTAATCAGGTTCATTTATCATGACTGGAACAGCCTGACTCATTCCCCATTTATAATTAGAAAGGATTTCATCTAATAAATGCGGAGCGCTCTCAGCTATCAAAGTCAGTGAATTAAGAGTTTGCTTAGCACCATGCAAGGCCAAGGGTACATAAACCTATTTTACATGGAATTAGAAGAATAGAACATTTTTACAGAAAAGTTTCAAAATTTAAGGCAGTTAAATGTTACTTAGGTCCTATGTATGATGTTCCAGCCTGGAAACATGGGAGAGAGCAGGGAAATCCTTCACTTTTCTGCCTTAGTCATCCTGTACATAAAATGGTGGCAGTGAGAGTTTTCTTCCTGCATTAAGTACTTCTGGGGAAGACTAATTATTCATTTTCTATCTGTAGAATATTAAATAATAACTTATTTCCTACACAGCTAATATCCTGAACTTGTAAGAAGAAAATCACAATTGTAAATTTAATGAAAACGTAACTTACAAAGAACAAGTAAAAAAACCCAAACCTATGGTCCAAAGGTCAAAATAAAACAATGAGAGATGTAAATGTTTGCAGGTATCAGAGTGAAGACGTAGAAAGCTGCCCCTCTTTATGTTGGCAGTCTAAAGCCACATTGCATTTTTTGTATTTTCTCTTGCAATAATGATGCTGTGTTTGCCCTATATAATAACCTTGAGCAGCGCAGATTGCTTTAGCTCAACTGAGAAAAGGCAGATCATTAACAATTGCCAATTAATTTAAACACTGCATGGTCAGCCCTGAAGAAACTATGCCATGATTCCCTATAATGGAAAGCCCTCATCAGTTCCTATTATAAAACGAGAGAAAGAGAACTAGAGAGAAAAAGCATAAAAGAAGAACACAAGGAACAATGGGTGAATAATAATGAATGAAATGCCACCACTGCTGTACTGTCTCTTCCTGAAGACCTTTACTAGAGAGGGAAAGAACTTGAATCGCATGTGCTAAATTTTGAAGTTGTGTAAATTGGAATTTGGCAGGTGATGATGGCTAAATTAGCTTAATATCTTCTATGCTGATAGGTATTTAACATAGATGGGACTACAGCTTTAGCAATAAATCTTATAAAATAGGAAACACTCTGTAATAATTCATATCATGAAAACCCAAGTTTATACAATATGAATACCTATGAAGACAATAAAAATGAAGCGCATATGGTGGGAGGGCGAATTCTTCCTGATAAGACTTTTATTTCTTGCACACTTTTAAGGAGTTTAGACACTTCCTGGAAGATGACTGCTTTACTAAATACCAGTTACCTAACTTATGGTATTTGATCTAACTTAATGCATGAGTTAAATGCTTAAATCTAGGTCAGATGAACATAGTCCATACTATTTCATTTATAGACTCCAAAGCAGGTTAACCTAAAAAAAAATAAATATCTTGTTATGAAGAGACCATTGATTCTAAGGTATTCTTTGTTAAATCTGATATTTAACCTGCTTATTTTATAACTTAAATGCAGTTTTATATAGTTATTTTCATTGACTGATATTCTGACATGGCAATTATTCCCTACTCTTACAGTTATGTTACCTTCTTTAACTGACTCTCTGACCATAATAACTTCTTGCCCACCTATGGCTTCTTACAAATACCTGATCTTCAGTTCAAAAGATCAGAGTTTCATTATTGCGTCCACCCAGGACAATTATCCATCCAATTCTGTCTTCATTTCCCCCACTTTATCTTCCCTTTGTTTTTTTTTTTTTTTCCCAACTATTATGCATTGAACACGTTTCCTGCCCTCCCTCACTGCTGGCCCCTCACCTCACCAAAGTCAGACAAATCTCTCTTTCCTAATTCTCAGTGCTAATCTTTCATGTCTATTGCACTGACTTCAGGAGGTAAAGTACAGAATTAAAACGCAGCAGCTAGACAGGTTAAGGTGTCTGCTAACCATTGTGCTACTTCCCAGCTCTGTGCTGTCATGTGTTGCAGTAGCAATTTTCATAAGTGACAAGACTCTGAAGGGCCAACTTAATCCAACTGATCCCATCCTAGGGGATGCAGTGCTGTTCACACACTGCAGTGCTGCCCTGCCTCACCCCTTGTCCTGAGAGAGTCAGTAAAATCGGGGACCACTAAGCCTTCTTTCTGCAATCCTAAATCTTTCACACAGAGTAAAACACAATGATAACTTGCCTTCATATGCTGCATACACTTTCTGTAAAGCAAATTATTCAAAAAAGAGTAGAGAATGGTTATGTAAATTTTTCATTTTAGTAGAGTAATAAACCCCATGCAATTCATAATTAATATAACAAATATGAATTATATACTGCAGGTCATTCCAGTTTACAAAGAAGATTTTAAATAATTTAAGATGACAAATCTATATATAGCCATTAGAACACACAAATTAGTCTGTCATTTGAATGCATTGCTCAGCCTTATAAAGCTGTACAAAACGTTTGTAAAGAAATGGAAATATAAAACCTTGCAGATTTTCCCTTGCAATGAGCACCAAACAAGCAGAGACTTGAATTATAAGTGAGAGCGGTGACATATGCTAATAGATTTGTCATCAGAAGATAATGTAATGCCATTAACTCATCTCATTTCAGATTCTAGCAACTGCATGTCATGGTAGGTAACACAAGCTGCCTTAAGATACCACTAGAAAAAGAATCCAGAAGGAGAACAAGAATTTGCAAGACTATGGCTCATAGATATATCTCACCTCTGCTCAAAAATGTCTATTTTAACTTTGTTGAATTTCATGTTTAATAACTATCATATTCAAGAATATTGGCTGCTCATGGCTGGGACAGGTGTACTCTTCACTGGGTAGAAAACTGGCTGGATGGTCGGGCCCAGAGAATTGTGGTAAATGGAGTTAAATCCAGTTGGCGCCCAGTCACGAGTGGTGTTCCCCAGGGCCTGATATTGGGTCCAGTTCTGCTTAATATCTTTACCAATGATCTGGATGAGGGGATTGAGTGCACCCTCAGTAAATTTGCAGATGACACCAAGTTGGGCAGGAGCGTTGATCTGCTTGAGGGTAGGAAGGGTCTACAGAGGGATCTGGACAGGCTGGATCGATGGGCTGAGGCCAACTGTATGAGGTTCAATAAGGCCAAGTGCCGGGTCCTGCACTTGGGCCACAACAATCTCATGCAACC